>NC_042986.1:12844925-12922425 GCF_901001165.1 Salmo trutta | reverse complement strand
TCCCCCTGCCCCCAGACCAGTCTTCCTGCTGGGCAGTGTGCTCCAATGGGCCCTGGGCCCATTAAGGAACCTGGAGGCTGGAGGACCAGGGACCAAGGCCTGTGGCCAGATAGAGCTGCCCAGATTACTGTCCTCACATGAGGCTAACACACAGCACTGAAGACAGTTAGCACTGTGGAGGTGGAGGTAGGATAGACTGGGTCCTCGTAGGACTATGATGATGATGGGGAGGGAGAAAACAAGGAGTAGCTTAAGGATGGTGAGTTAGTAACGTGTTGTTTGGAACAAGATGATGTCCCTTTCCAAGATATGTATATATATATTTTTTCAGTCTGCTTGAGATGGCGTGCCCAGGTTTTGTGAGCACCTAAATATTTGAGAGCTCACCCCATATCTGGACGATCATTCATGTATAACGTGACATTAATGTGTGACATCATAGGTGATCACACACATACAATCACTATTTGCCACCGCACACACTATTTGCCTGTCACAAAGAGTGTGTGTGTGTGTGCGTGTGCGTCCGTGCGTGCGATGTCGCTGTAATCCCACCTCTGAGAGTAAATGGCAGCCATGTTTACCCGGCATTCCCCTAGTCTGTGGTGCTCGGTGGGGGCTAAAATTTCTCTCCCCTAATAAATGTCTAATCTCCTCACAATCCCCCCTCACACACACATACACATTAGGGCTGGGCGAAGTGGACAAAATATAATATCACAATATTTTTCCCATTATTTACAGTATTTTATGTTTTTGAATAATAAAAGTTCTAAATATGCTTTCTGAGTATTCATGACCCTAGGTTGGCAACACATACGTTAGAAGTGGCAGATAGCCTAGTGGTTAGAGTGTTGGGCCAGTAACCGAAAGGTTGCTAGATCGAATCCCTGCGCTGACAAGGTAAAAATCTGTTGTTCTGCCCCTGAACAAGGCAGTTAACCCACTGTTCCTAGGCTGTCATTATAAATAAGAAATTTGTTCTTAATTGACTTGCCCAGTTAAATAAAGATGAAAATATTTATTTTATGTTATTAAATAAATAAAAATAAGTGATTTCAAGGGGCTTTCTCTGTGTGTACTGTTCCATCAGACTCCAAACCCCCAAAAATTCAGCATTTTCATCCATTTCTGCATTTCCTGCACTTTTATTATCATTTCCACACTGTGCAATGCAACATGATATGGGTAAAAACTTCTAGGCCTAGTTAATTGGTGAACTGTTGGAATCATGGACATATAATGATTATTCTAATTCTACAGTTTGAATATAGTGGCCATCACCTAGAGTACATTGTTGTTTGACATGACAATTAATTAAAAAATCAGTGAGGTATTAATGACAGGGTAGGATCCAAAGTGTTGGTCAGTGTTTCAAGGTGACCCTAATTAGATGTTAAATGACATGTTTTCTGACTTCATGTAGCTAGTTAGCCAGCCAACATATTCATGCTTTGCCTATTCCTCTCTGATAAGATACCCCTGCACAAACAAGCTTATCTAGGCCTACATCAGCACTGGTACCAGGCAGTATTAGCTAACTAGCTACATTTGCTCTGACTCTTTGTACATTTAGCCAGCTAACTAGCGATTAGCAGCTAACGCAAATTATTTTAGCAACACCTTGCAAAGAAAAGACAAACTAGCAAACAGTAGTTTGCAGACAGTAAGATACACAAACGAATAGTGTAATTATGGAACGCTCGTGAAAAGCAGCATGTCACCAACATTGTTGCATTCATCTCACCATGCAGAATGAATGGCAACAAAGTGCTGGTGACTCCGTGGTCCAACAACTGCTCTCTCCTTGAGTGACAGGGGGCAGGGCTTGGTGTGGTTAGCGGCATGCAGCAGCACGAGGAGAGGGAGAGAGATGACTCAAGTAGCAAACAGAGAAAACTATAAAAGCTTACATTATACGCGCCAGAGTTGCATATCACATTTAATAAACTAAACGTTGAAATACCGTTATAGAAGGTAAAGTAAAAACTCAAACCGGTCCGTGCATCAATACCGGTATATAGTAAAATAAGGTATACCACCCAGACCTAATACACATACACATGCATACATCCCTGACCCTCGTCAGCCTGGACAGGCTGCCTGCCTGCTTGCCTAACAGGGGATAGATTATTGAACATTGATCATGTGCAGAAGTAAGGACTGTGAAAGAAGGCGGGAGTGGATGAGGAGGGTGAGGGAGAGGTGGGCGAGGCAGTGGAGGAGCTGGGGAAGGGAGGAAGGAGAGAGGGGAAAAGGAAGACATCTTATCTGCCTCATATGGAAACCAAATGGCAGACACGGGAACAGGAACAACAGAACTAACAGAGGAGACTTTCTGTGTGCTTGTAGTTGCCAAATACATTCTGTAAAGCAAAGCTGAAATGCAGGGCTGAGATGTGTAGTGTACAGTCTGGTGTGTGGGAAAGCAAAAATGCATCTCCGCAGCAGGTGCAGTGAGAGAGAAGAGTGTATGTAGGGTCATTGAAACCTCCCACACAAACCCTCTGAGTCAAAACCTGAGCCTGCATTCTGCTTTAAACATCACATCTCTGCTGTTCTCTCACTGGGAGAGAGGTTGTACAGGCAGGCTCTCTGGTGGTGTAGATGTACAGATGTAGGATCTTAATTTGACACAGTTTGATAAAGCATGAAAATAATCCTGCAGCAACAGGAAATGTGAATTATTATGTGGATTATAATTAATGGACATTTTTGTACGGGTTGATACATTTTTCAATAGGGCAAATCTGGGATTTCAAAGTGGAAATTACAAACTTTAGAAGCCTTTTTAAAACTCAAATACACTACAAGTTTGCATTTCCTGCTGTGTAGGAAAATTCTCAGCAACAAAAGAGTGATCAAATTAAGATTCTACATCTGAACCCGACACTCACCATCAACCAAAACAAATTCAATAACAAGGCAGCATTCTTCATAACACAGAGATTTGCTATTGCCTTTATAGTAGAATAATTATGAGTATGTTGTTCAGATTACCACACACTGCCAACTCACCGCAGTCACAGATGGTGCTTTCCTATGATGCTAGTAATGGAGAGGCTAAGAGATAATAAAAAAGAGAACATGGGTTATACTGTGTGTCGGTGTAGTTGGACTCGGACTGTGGGATGAGATGAGTGTTTGTGTGGGATGAGTGGCCAGCCGGATGGGTCAGCTTGGTCCTCAGCAGGTACCTGGTAGCCAGTCAGACCCACATGTCCCAGATCAGAGACTGGCACCAGGTACCCACCGGGACTAGCCAAACTGGGCAGTGGCCACACCGGCACTGTCTGCAGCCCGCTACCTTCCCTCTGGGCCCCTTCCAGACCTCCAGTGGACTGAGAGGGTGAACAGGGGACTGACAGAAGGACAGACTGAAAGAAGGATTGGTAAAAAGAAGGGATAGAAACTGGGGGGAAAGAAGGATAAACTACTGGAGGGGAAGGAAGAAACCTGAGGGATAGAGAGACTGCTAGAGAAAGAGGGGGGCTGTGCTCTTGACAATGGAAAGGTAGAGAGACTACTACAAGAGAAAGATGGGGCTCATTTGTTGGTTAGGGGTTAGGGGCTCGTAAGTAAGCATTTCACTGTGCGGTCTACACCTGTTGTATTCGGCGCATGTGACTAATACAATCTGATTTGATTTGGTTGCATTGAATCCAGGAAGGGTTGGTACATGCTGCTACACATTATAGTGTGTAATTTGTGTAAGTGCTTCCTTCATTCATTGTTCTCTCTATATATATATCTCTCTCTCCCTCCTATTTCTCTATCTTGCTCGCTCTCTCTAGACTGGTCAGGTGTAGAGTTGAGGCTGAACTCTAAGGAGACTGGCCAGATGGTCATCAGCACGGAGGTCAAGTTCTACAACTGCAGTGTCCACCAACTGTGAGTATCCTTCCTCGTCTCCTCCCCCTGCATTCCTGGGCAAGTGTTCACTACTGATCGAGGATCAGCTAAGATTCCCCTTTAGATCATTATGAATACGATTATATGGACGGGGGTCCTTATCTTAGATCAGTATTTGTGAATACCGGCCCTGGAGTCCTGCAGTCCCAGAGCACACTACTGAATCAAAACTGAGCAAATATGTCAGTGTCCCTACTTCCTAACCTTGCCTGCCCTCAGTCTGAGCCTCGTAACCCTAAAATAGCCCCTGTGATGTCTAATGCAATCTGATCTAAACTGTTCCCTCCCTTGAGCTCTACAACGGAAACCTCTGGCAATTGCCATAATGAATCCTGGATCTCTGCCATGTAGAAACACTGCTTATTGTAGGCTCTTAGTCTGACACTGCCTCTGTTGGATGTCATGGCCCTCTGTTTTGTTTTGAAAGGCCTCTCCCCTGCCCTCCACCCTCTCCTCCTCTCTAGTGTCAGTGTCTGACTGTGTCCTCGTGTCTGTAGTCTGAGGAGCCTGTCTGAGTGGAACACAAAGTCACAGTGTACGCTATTAAGAGCTCCCACGTCTACTCAGATAATCAGGGAGTAATCAGGGAGCATAGCTCGTACTTGCTCAAGTTTAGAAGGCTGACATAACACACACACCAACCTGGTCTCAGAGCTTTTAGTATTATTCTATACGCATGGTATGTATTCATTTGTGGATGTACATCACCCATTTCGCATGATATATTATGAATTACAATTTGTATTATATGTTACGAATTGGCAAAACGTACAATATGTTAGAAATTTGAAAAAGAAATGATATGTTACAAATTCTAGCTAGGTGGCTAACGTTAGCTAGGCTAGCAGTTAGGGTTAATGTTAGGGTTAAGTTGAGGAGTTAGGTTAAAGGGGTTAAGGTTAGGGTTAAGTTGAGGAGTTAGGTTAAAGGGGTTAAGGTTAGGGTTAAGTTGAGGAGTTAGGTTAAAGGGGTTAAAGTTAGGGTTAAGTTGAGGAGTTAGGTTAAAGGGGTTAAGGTTAGGGTTAAGTTGAGGAGTTAGGTTAAAGGGTTAAGGGAAGGGTTAGCAAAGGGGTTAAGGTTAGGGTTATGGAATGGGTTAGCTAAAAGGTTTAAGGTTAGGGTTAGTGTTAGTTAAAGGGTTAAGGTTAGGGTTAAGGTTAGGGTTATGAGAAGTGTTAGTTAAAGGGTTAGTTAAAGGGTTAAGGTTAGGGTTATGGGAAGTGTTAGTTAAAGGGTTAAGGTTAGGGGAAGTATTAGTTAAAGGGTTTACGGTTAGGGTTAGGGTTATGGGAAGTGTTAGTTAAAGGGTTAAGGTTAGGGTTATGGGAAGTGTTAGTTAAAGGGTTAAGGTTAGGGTTATGGGAAGTGTTAGTTAAAGGGTTAAGGTTAGGGTTATGGGAAGTGTTAGTTAAAGGGTTAAGGTTAGGGTTATGGGAAGTGTTAGTTAAAGGGTTAAGGTTAGGGTTAGGGGAAGTGTTAGTTAAAGGGTTAAGGTTAGGGTTAGGGGAAGTGTTAGTGAAAGGGTTAAGGTTAGGGTTAGGGGAAGTGTTAGTTAAAGGGTTAAGGTTAGGGTTAGGGTTATGGGAAGTGTTAGTTAAAGGGTTAGTTAAAGGGTTAAGGTTAGGGTTATGGGAAGTGTTAGTTAAAGGGTTAAGGTTAGGGTTAGGGGAAGTGTTAGTTAAAGGGTTAAGGTTAGGGTTAGGGGAAGTGTTAGTTAAAGGGTTAAGGTTAGGGTTATGGGAAGTGTTAGTTAAAGGGTTAAGGTTAGGGTTAGGGGAAGTGTTAGTTAAAGGGTTAAGGTTAAGGTTAGGGGAAGTGTTAGTTAAAGGGTTAAGGTTAGGGTTAGGGGAAGTGTTAGTTAAAGGGTTAAGGTTAAGGTTAGGGGAAGTGTTAGTTAAAGGGTTAAGGTTAGGGTAAGCTAACATGCTGAGTAGTTGCAAAGTAGCTAAAAAGTAGTAAGTAATTGAAAAGTTGCTAATTAGCTCAAATACTAAAGTTGTCCATGATGAGATTCAGCTCATGAAACCAACACTTGTTGCGTTTATATTTTGGTTCAGTGTAATTTGAGTGTCTCGGATTTACGATTACTATGTTTTGTCTAGTCTATGAGACCACGCTCATAGACTGATACACAAATACACACACATACAGACACACACACTGCTACGTCGGCAGTTGAATCAGCCTCATTCTTCTGAATTAGAGTGTGCTTGCCAGGGATCCCTCCCATGCTTTTGCACTGGTGAATATTTCAGCATAAGTATGCATCATTTATCCAGCCTTGTTGCAGGGAAGGAAAAGAAAATAGAAGCATAGCCAAATGAGACTTTACCTCCCTCCAACAATGAATTCCTCAATATACTGTACAGGAAGACTATCAGGAGGGAACAATTACTGCACCAGTCATAGGGTTTGTCCAAAATGGCACCCTATTTGCGCGCCCTGGTCAAAAGTAGTGCACTATATAGACAATAGGATGCCATTTCAGATACAGTCATAGAGACCTGGACTTCCTGTCTATGGAATCCAAACAGAAGAGAGTCAGAAAATGTTACAACCATTTCAATCAACATCACTGTACTGCAACCCTTAGGGGACAGAGTTTGCTTCCTGAAGCTCTACACCCTAACCTGCTGACAACTACACTCTCATGTCCCCTTCCTGGCTTCCTGAAGCTCTACACCCTAACCTGCTGACAACTACACTCTCATGTCCCCTTCCTGGCTTCCTGAAGCTCTACACCCTAACCTGCTGACAACTACACTCTCATGTCCCCTTCCTGGCTTCCTGAAGCTCTACACCCTAACCTGCTGACAACTACACTCTCATGTCCCCTTCCTGGCTTCCTGAAGCTCTACACCCTAACCTGCTGACAACTACACTCTCATGTCCCCTTCCTGGCTTCCTGAGAGATCTGAGCCATCATGTTGGCAGGCACACATGCGCATAACGTTGGCAACACACACAGGCACGAGAGCATGCATGCACACACACACACATCCTGTCGTCATCCTCTCCCCTAGGCTGTGTCTGCTGTTGGCCATCCCTCTATATCCTCTAACCCTCCTCCCTCATCTCATTTAGCACAGGATGAGCGCAGGGACATGGTTTGAGGTTGGGGGGGTAATGCGTGCAGTATGCATGCACAGAAGATGCCAGCTATATCTCTACCCCACTCCCCCATTCCCACCCTGCCCAGGGCATCTACAGCAGCACGCGGGCACTGTGCCCCCTGCCAGCTGGTAATTACAATCACATTACAACAATACTGGCCTAATGGTAATGACAGGATCAAGCTGTGCCAACATCTTATTCGTCCCCATAACTCACTTTACCTCACTCCTCCCCTGACTTTGTACCCTACACTCGTAGAAAAAAATATGCTATCTACAATCTAAATGGGTTCCACTGCTGTTCCCATAGGAGAACCCTTTTGATGAACCCTTATTGGTTCCAGGTAGAACCCTTTCGGTGCCAGGTAAAACTCTTATTGGTTCCAGGTAGGACCCTTTCGGTGCCAGGTAAAACTCTTATTGGTTCCAGGTAGGACCCTTTCGGTGCCAGGTAAAACTCTTATTGGTTCCAGGTAGAACCCTTTCGGTGCCAGGTACAACCCTTATTGGTTCCAGGTAGAACCCTTTCGGTGCCAGGTAAAACTCTTATTGGTTCCAGGTAGAACCCTTTCGGTGCCAGGTACAACCCTTATTGGTTCCAGGTAGAACCCTTTCGGTGCCAGGTAAAACCCTTATTGGTTCCAGGTAGAACCCTTATTGGTTCCAGGTAGAACCCTTTCCACAGTGGGTTCTTCATGGAACCAAAACGGGTTCAACCTGAAACCAAAAAGGGTTCTACCTGGAACCAAAAAGTGTTCTCCTATGGGGACAGCCGAATAACCTTTTTGAAACCCTTTATTCCCTATTTAGTGCACTACTTTTGGGTCATAAGTACTGCATATGTAGAGAATAGGGTGCAATTGGGGCCTGCACTATGCTGTACTGCTGCCTCTAGTCATACATAGCAGTTATAGTGCCACTACAAACTACAGGGCTGTCAGGGTTGGCAGACTTGTATAGGAACTAGGAGGTACCGTGCCAACCACAAGGGCATCAACAGCATGTGCCCACTTGGGATCTGCTGCACTCGGTTGCTCCTTTTGTGCCATCCTCCTCCCACTTGACTAGCGCAGCTTCCTGAGTGTGTGTCCTGTCCATCTGTCTGTCCCTCCGTGCAGGTGTCTGTCCTGTGTGAACAGTGCCTTTCGCTGCCATTGGTGCAAGTACCGAAACCTGTGTACCCACGACCCTTCCAGCTGCTCCTTCCAAGAGGGACGCGTCAACGCCTCCGAGGTACATACCGCACACACACAAGCACACTCTCTCTCTCTCTTTCTCTCTCCAATCAGCCTGAGGGGCATGTCTCCAGACAGACACATCTAAGCCCCTCCATATTGACGTTTGCCATTCAAACCCTCTGTATTTGGTACTAGCAATTAGAAGTCGATTATTAGAGCCTTTTAACACCTCTGTAACAATGGGATGTTTTGACAAGATCAATCAGGTTGTTTATGTGTATGAGTGGCACAGTGTGTGTGTGTGTTCTTTGATAAGAGATTTCACTGATGTTGGCTGCTCACACCCTGCTGTGGGACTGTGGTTAAGGAGTGTGTTTACCTATCGGGGTGTAAAGTAACCCATTGATCTGTCTGCCTGAGAGAGTGGATAGACTTCTGCTGCAGAAGAGATGAGGACAGTTGCCTCTCTCTCTCTTCACACTTCCCTTTTCACACACTCCACAGAGACCTACTGCGGCAGCAATGACTGATACATACACACACACACACACACACACACACACACACACACACACACACACACACACACACACACACACTGCTGTAGCTATTATTGGCCTCCCCTCTCCTCCGGCGTGTTATGATCCAGCAGAGTTTTCCTCCGGCTGTCAGTTGTCATCAGTCGCAAAGCACCGGCAGCGTTTTGGAAGGTTGACCATCTGAATTGATCCTATTATGTGAGAAAGGCTTTGGAGTGGAAGAAGTGGAGCAGCCAGCACTCTCCAGCACCAGCCAGGAAGTGATGCCCGTATGACCCTGTTTGACCCTGCTGTTGCCGCCCCTCTCCCTCCACCACTTCCCCTGTCAAGGACTTTTGATCGCTCACATACCAAGAGAACACTATTTTACCCAGCTGGCCTTGCTGTGTGCGTTCGTCTGTTGTTATATTTATGTATTATATGTTATATACCTTTGACCCTCCCGTCCCCCCTCTCCAGGACTGTCCTCAGCTGGTACGTTCGGAGGAGATTCTGATCCCGGTTGGGGAGGTGAAGCCCATCACCCTGAAGGCCCGGAACCTCCCCCAGCCCCAGTCAGGCCAGCGGGGGTACGAGTGTGTCCTCCACATCCAGGGGGTCAGCCACCGTGTCACCGCCCTGCGCTTCAACAGCTCCTCTGTACAGTGTCAGAACAGCTCGGTGGGTACACACTGCAGGGCACGGAGACACGCTAAAACACGTGATGGACACTCACAGCAACACAGGCTAGCTAGCAAATGCTCACGTTCACATACACACATACTGCAGGAGAGCAAACAAACACTCACGGCACATGAACACAGCATACTGTGTATGTATTCAAATGAAAAGACCCATTTTCCATCTCTCTTATTCACAAAGCCAGATGTATCCACATTACACTATTTTCACTATATCACAACACCCCAGTTATCTCCTAAATTCACTCCATTTGTAGCACAATATCAATTCCCATTTTGCACTTAAGCCCACTTTCACTCTGTGTCAATGAATGTCAATGATTGTCAAACTGTCAATGAGTATCAGTGTCTGAGAAGCACCAGCTCCGGTGGTGTGAGGCCCCCGGCCATGTCACCTGTATCCAGCAGCGGTACCCTGTCAGTGGGGAGGCTGGGGGAGAGATGGGTTCTGACTTGGGTAATTACACAGGACAGCACAGGAGAGGACTGCAGTAAGGCTCTGCTCTGCCCTCCAGCCCTATTCCTAGAGGACACACACACACACACAGACAGCCAGGAGGTAGGCAGCTCAGGACAGCAGCTCTGTGAAAGAAGGGGACATCCAAATCCAGAAGCATTCCACTTAACTCTCCTCTCAAATGAGGTGGTGATGCAAGGTTGTAGCAACGTTGGGGGACCATTCAACATGCGGTACCAGGCTCAGGGTTGGGGCTGGGGTTTAAGATTCTCATGCTGAAATGATTTATTCTCCCCCACTTCCCTCTCTTGTTCTCTCTCTTTCCCTTTCTTTTGCTGTCTTTCCATCTTCCCCTCCTTTTTTTCGCCCCTCCCTCCCTCCTATCTTTCTTTCTTTCTTCCATCCTTCCTTCCTTCCTCCTTCCCTCTCTTTCTCTCCCTCCTGCAGTATCTTTATGAAGGGATGAAGATCAGTGAGTTGCCAGTGGATTTCTCAGTGGTCTGGAACGGCAACTTCATTATAGACAACCCAGATAAAATACAAGGTAAGACTGACACACACACACACACACACACACTCAAATTTGTTGACATATCGCACCAACACATAAAACAGATGTTTCTTGTCAAATAACATCTTGTCTCAGCTGGAGACCAGTCAGACACAGCATAATACCTGCTTTTACCCAAACAAATGAAGAGCACAGTGGTATCCTTGTTAAAAAATCTCATGTTTTAACCAACAAAATCCTCCAGGAATACAGTACACTACTACATTACACTGCACTTTGTCATTATAATGTTAGGTTGTCAAATCAAATGCTGTTTCCTGTTTCCACCACTGTTGTGTTTAACCTGAGTCTTCCTGTATCCCACAGTGCACCTGTATAAGTGTGCGGCCCAGAGGGATAGCTGTGGCATGTGTCTGAAAGCCCAGAGGAAGTTCCAATGTGGCTGGTGTAGTGGAGAGGGCCGTTGTACCCTGCGCCACCACTGCCCGCCGCTCAATCCCCGCTGGCTAGACCTCTCCAGCAAGAACGTCAAGTGTACCAACCCCCGCATCACCGAGGTCAGTGATAACACACACACACCCCCAGCCCCCCTCTACCCTCTCACACCCTCTTTTCCTTCACCACCATAAGGTTACACTTACTTCTCCTCTGCATCTATCGCCTTTAGCTTTAGCTTGGCGTAGCCCTGAACGATGTGGTGAAATATGACATATTTGCCTGATTCGTACTGAACAAAACAACAGACTTAGAGCGGACAAGTGTAGCTCGTGACAATGAAAGGTCGTATTTGCATTGTGAGGCCTACATGGCAGAAGTGGTTTGGTCTGGTCTATGTGAATGAGGATCCCCTCGGCTGTGCCCCCACTTATGGTGCTGCAAAGAGCTAGATGGGCTCTCTGTCTCTCTCTGTCTCTCTCTCCACCCTCTCTCTCGCTTCATCCCTCTCTCTCCCTCTCTCTGTCTCTCTGTCCCCCCTCGCTCTCTCTCCACCCTCTCTCTCGCTTCATCCCTCTCTCTCCCTCTCTCTGTTTCTCTCTCCACCCTCTCTCTCGCTTCATCCCTCTCTCTACCTCTCTCTCTCTCCACCCTCTCTCTCGCTTCATCCCTCTCTCTCCCTCTCTCTGTCTCTCTGTCTACCCTCTCTCTCGCTTCATCCCTCTCTCTCCCTCTCTCTGTCTCTCTCTCCACCCTCTCTCTCGCTTCATCCCTCTCTCTCCCTCTCTCTGTCTCTCTCTCCACCCTCTCTCTCTCTGTCTCTCTGTCCCCCCTCACTCTCTCTCCACCCTCTCTCTCGCTTCATCCCTCTCTCTCCCTCTCTCTGTCTTCACATCCTCTCTCTTTCTCTCCTCCCACACACAATCAATATGCAGGGAGAGAGCCAGGTGTTGATTTTCACTGAAGAGCAAAAGTGAGTGTGTGTGAGTGTGTCACCTTCAGCTGCACTGCAAGGGTGAGAGACCTGACACATACACCCTAGGGACCTGCCTCCGTGTCTCTCTCTGTAGGGTGCCAGCTTGCTTCCTCTCTATCTGTGCCACATAAGCCACTTTTCTAGATATATGTGGTGCTTGTTTTAACTGGAGCTCCCAGCTGAAAAGGAGTTCCATTTAATGTTCACACCAGCAGAGTGAAATACATTACAGTGCACTGTTTTAACTCGACATAATAGTCGACCAGCCTCTAGTAGTGAAGCAGCTATCCCTGCTTGAGTTCCCCAGACAGACGTAGTCTCGTTGAGGCAAGCTTATCGACGTGGCAGACTATTCACACAGTAAGAGGAGAAGCGACTATTGATTTGTGCCATGACAGAGCTCTTTCTCACACAGTCGCACTGGCTTCCACCTGACAACAATGCCCAACCCTGCGACTGTCCCCCATGACCAGGAATTCCATGTTTGTTTGTTTTTTCCCCCAGCAGCAGCCCTTTATGTGTACTGAGGCATCATTTCTGTGCAGCTAGTGTGTTGGGTATAGTTGGCCCAGTGTCACAGGGGAATCAGACATTGTATTTCATTTAGGGCTGGGCGTTATGGCCAATATATCATAGCACGGTATTTTTCAAATGTATTATGGTATTTGATGTTTTTGAATAAAAAGTTTGAAATGTGCTTTCTGAGGAGTTCATGACCCATTAGGTGGAAAAACCTACATTAGAAGTGATTTCATTGGGGGTGTTGTTCATTCTGTTTGTTTTATACTGTTTAATCCAACTTTAAAAAAAAGAAAAAAGCATTTTCATCTATTTCTACATTTCCTGCAATTATATTATCATTCCCACATTGTGCCCCACAGAGCTGTATAATATGGGTAAAAACCTCTAGGCCTAGTTCATTGGTGAACTGTTGGAATCATGGAGAAAGAATGATTCATCTAATTCTATAGTTTGAATATAGTGGGCATCACCTAGAATACCTTGTTTGACATGACGACGAATGAAGACGTCAGGGAGGAGTTATTAACAGGGTAGGAACCATGTTGGTCAGTGTTTCTAGGGAACCCTAATTAGATGTTACGTTTCTTACCTCATGTAGCTAGCTAACATACAGTGTGGGAAAAAAGTATTTGATCCCCTGCTGGTTTTGTACGTTTGCCCACTGACAAAGAAATTATCAGTCTATCATTTTAATGGTAGGTTTATTTGAACAGTGAGAGACAGAATAACAATAAAAAAATCCAGAAAAACACATGTCAAAAATGTTATAAATTGATTTGCATTTTAATGAGGGAAATAAGTATTTGACCCCTCTGTAAAACATGACTTAGTACTTGGTGGCAAAACCCTTGTTGGCAATCACAGAGGTCAGACGTTTCTTGTAGTTGGCCACCAGGTTTGCACACATCTCAGGAGGGATTTTGTCCCGCTCCTCTTTGCAGATCTTCTCCAAGTCATTAAGGTTTCGAGGCTGACGTTTGGCAACTCGAACCTTCAGCTCCCTCCACAGATTTTCTATGGGATTAAGGTCTGGAGACTGGCTAGGCCACTCCAGGACCTTAATGTGCTTCTTCTTGAGCCACTCCTTTGTTGCCTTGGCCGTGTGTTTTGGGGCATTGTCATGCTGGAATACCCATCCACGACCCATTTTCAATGGGGGGGATGGTATTCTTGGGGTCATAGGCAGCATTCCTCCTCCTCCAAACACAGCGAGTTGAGTTGATGCCAAAGAGCTCCATTTTGGTCTCATCTGACCACAACACTTTCACTTAGTTGTCCTCTGAATCAGTCAGATGTTCATTGGCAAACTTCAGACGGGCATGTATATGTGCTTTCTTGAGCAGGGGGGACCTTGTGGGCACTGCAGGATTTCAGTCCTTCACGGCGTAGTGTGTTACCAATTGTTTTCTTGGTGACTATGGTCCCAGCTGCCTTGAGATCATTGACAAGATCCCCCCGTGTAGTTCTGGGCTGGTTCCTCACCGTTCTCATAATCATTGCAACTCCACGAGGTGAGATCTTGCATGGAGTCCCAGGCTGAGGGAGATTGACAGTTCTTTTGTGTTTCTTCCATTTGCGAATAATTGCACCAACTGTTGTCACCTTCTCACCAAGCTGCTTGGCGATGGTCTTGTAGCCCATTCCAGCCTTGTGTAGGTCTACAATCTTGTCCCTAACATCCTTGGAGAGCTCTTTGGTCTTGGCCATGGTGGAGAGTTTGGAATCTGATTGATTGATTGCTTCTGTGGACAGGTGTCTTTTATACAGGTAACAAACTGAGATTAGGAGCACTCCCTTTAAGAGTGTGCTCCTAATCTCAGCTCGTTACCTGTATAAAAGACACCTGGGAGCCAGAAATCTTTCTGATTGAGAGGGGGTCAAATACTTATTTCCCTCATTAAAATGCAAATCAATTTATAACATTTTTGACATGTGTTTTTCTGGATCTTTTGTTGTTGTTATTCTGTCTCTCACCGTTAAAATTATAGACTGATCATTTCTTTGTCAGTGGGCAAACATACAAAATCAGCAGGGGATCAAATACCTTTTTCCCTCACTGTATTCATGCTTTCCCTGTTCCTCTCTGATTTTTAAGATACCGTTGCACAAACAACATGCTTATTTAGACCTACACCAGCACTGATACTAGGCTATATTAGCTAGCTAAGATTGCTTTGACTTAGTACATTTAGCAATTGATTTAACTAGCGATTAGCATTAGCGGCTAACATGATTTATTTTAGCTCGAACTTGCTAAGAAAAGACAAACTAGCAGAAAGTAGTTTGCAGACAGTAAGATGCACTGTAATTATAGCACGCTTGTAGAAAGCAGCATTGTTGTCACCAACATCTTTCTGGATCTGACCAGCAGACTGCAGAATGAAAGGCAAAAAAGTGCTTGTGACACCATAGACGAGCAACTGCTCACTCCTTGAGATCGCTGGTTCGGCCCTTGGAGCTTGACTTTCAAGTCAAACAGATACTTGGTTATGTCCACCATGAAGGCCAAATCACATATCCACTTGTCATCACTCAGTTCCGCGACAGGTTTCCCCTTCATCTCCATGAATTGTTTCACGGCATCCTCCAGTCCGTAAAACCGCGCGAGCGTGTTTCCACGGCTCAACCATCGCACCTCACAGTGGTAAACCAGATCACCATACTCCGATTCAAGATCACTCAATAGCTCCTTAAATTGGCGGTTATTCAGCCCTTTGCTTTTGATAAAATTGATGGTCGACAGTACAGTTGCCGTTACATTGTTCTGCTTCAGGGACTGTGCTCACAGACTTTCTTGATGTATGATGCAGTTGCACACAGTTAAATCACTTGGATCAAGACTGAGACAACTAATTTCTTTTTTCACTAATGCGGTTAACCCCTTTTTTGAGCCAACCATGGCTGGCGATCCATCTGTAGTAAGGCCACTTAATTTTTCAAACCGTAGCTCAAATTTGTTCATAGCCGAGACAAGTCTCTCAAACAAGTCCTCACCCCTGGTGGTGCCATGCATGGCTTCCAAAGACAGCAATTCCTCCCTTGTGTCAAGCTCAGCAGTAATCCCACGCACAAAAATGGCAAATTGGGCGGTATTTCTTATGTTAGTCGTTTCATCACATGCCAAAGACAAAAATTCGACACTTCTTGCGGAGTCCTTCAGTGTTTTTTCGATATCTTGTGCCATGTCAGTTATCCGCTCCGTGACGGTTCTTCGAGACAAACTGACACTTTGGAACAAATTAAATTTGTCTGGTGCTAGCAACTCTTTCACAAATTCTCCGTCCAAATGAGGCTTCAGTTTCTTTGTGGTAAGCTGGCTCACCACAAAACTTGCTTGCATAACATTTTCCCCATCCAAACGAGGTTTCGTAAAAGATGGCTTGTTGAGCACCCAAACCCCGCTGAAGAGCAGAGACTTCATCCACACGGAGTTGTCCTCTCAACTCATTCAGTTTAGCATGTTTCGAGCTGTAATGACACTCCAAATGTGCCTTTTTCATTACTGCAAGTGCATGCCCGCAAACTAGGCATACAGGTTTGCCTTTCACTTCAACCCAAAAAATATAAATTTGTCCATATACATTTACATTTACATTTAAGTCATTTAGCAGACGCTCTTATCCAGAGCGACTTACAAATCAAAGTTTATTTGTCATGTGCGCCGAATACAACAGGTGTAGTAGACCTTACAGTGAAATGCTTACTTACAGGCTCTAACCAACAGTGCAATTTTTAAGTAAAAAATATGTATTAGGTGAACAATAGATAAGTAAAAAAATAAAAACATGTAAAAAGACAGAAAAATAACAGTAGCGAGGCTCTATACAGTAGCGAGGCTATATACAGTAGCGAGGCTATAACAGTAGCGAGGCTATATACAGGCACCGGGTTAGTCGGGCTAATTGAGGTAGTATGTACATGAATGTACAGTTAAAGTGACAATGCATATATGATAAACAGAGTTGCAGCAGCGTAAAAGAGGGATTGGGGGGGACACAAAATGCAAATAGTCCAGGTAGCCATTTGATTACTTGTTCAGGAGTCTTATGGCTTGGGGGTAAAAGCTGTTGAGAAGCCTTTTGGTCCTAGACTTGGCGCTCCGGTACCGCTTGCCAAGCGGTAGTAGAAAGAACAGTCTATGACTGGGGTGGCTGGGGTCTTTGACAATTTTTAGGGCCTTCCTCTGACACTGCCTGGTGTAGAGGTCCTGGATGGCAGGCAGCTTAGCCCCAGTGATGTACGCACTAACCTCTGGATTTAATTTTTTTTTATTATAAAATAACACGGAAAACGACATCTAGAGTTTTTTTTATTTAAATGTTTTTTTATACATGAATTGGCTCGGGGGCCTGATCCAACGGTCACGTAGGCCGTATAAGGCCCGGAGGCCGGACGTCCCCCACCCCTGGAGTAAATCATGAAAACGGACATTACACGCGTCGAAGTTCAATATCACATTTAACAAAACAAAAATGTAAATACCGTTATAGAAGGTAAAGTAAAAATCCCAACTGGTTCCTGCATAAATACTGGTATAAAGTAGAATACGGTATATCGCCCAACCCTCATTTAATTAGGTTTGGAAATGCACAAGTAAGTGCTCTGTGTTTAACCCCCGGACAACAGCACCTACACATTGATTCATTAGGCTATACGCTCCCCACTGTGTATTCAGAAATAACCCCAGCCAATATATAGTTAAAGACATCCCTAATTGATTTGCTATACTGTACTCTGATTGGGCAGGCTACACCAGGGTGGGTGTTAGATGGATCTCCTTCTCTTGTTCTAGCTTTTCTCCCTCTCTCTCTCTCTCTCTCTCTTTAGCTCTCTCTGCTCAATTTCTTATCCCTCCCTTCCCCACTATTTCTGTTCTTCTTTCTCTCTCTTGTTCTCTATTTCACTCTCTCACTCACTCTCTCCTTCTCTTTCTGTTTGCCTGCATCCATTACATTTTACATTTTAGCAGACGCTCTTAACCAGAGCGACTTACAGTAGTGAATGCATACATTTCATTATTTTTTTTTTCCTGTACTGGCCCCCCGTGGGAATCAAACCCACAACCCTGGTGTTGCACACACCATGCTCTACCAACTGAGCCACAGAGAAGATCCCTCTCCCTCTCTCCTGTGTCTGTCTTTGTGTCTCTTTCTATGACTCATTCTAGTCAATGAAGTTACTGGCATTCTGAGATACCTGACACAGTGTGTGCGTGCGTGGGTGTGTGTGTGTGTGCATATGAGGAGTGTACTTGTGCGTGTGATGAATGTGTACTTGTGTGTGAAATTCTAACAAGCAGTAACCCTATGGGCACATATCTCATTCAGCTCCCAGTTTTTGTTAGTGTAGTGAGTAGTGTATGTGATTACCAAGGACACACTGAGTGGACTTCTCTATTCCTCACTCTGAGTGGTAGGTTAGAGGGATATCAGTGGAGAATGTAGCTGAGGTAGAGAGATTAGAACAGAGCAGAGGCAGCTAAACAGAGGGAGGGAGTGAGAGACAGATATACAGAGAGAGAAAGATATATATATAGAGAGAGAGAAAGAGAGAGAGAGATGGATGGATGGATGGAAGAAAAGTAGTGTCGAAACCTACCAAAACACAATTAGGCAAAAACAAATTCAATCACTTCTAGATAACTTCCTGGACAAAACGTTTCACTGTAATTGTGAAAGTGTAAACTTGGCAGAAGAAAACTTCAACAGTTTATACCTCTCAGTTTCCCTATCACATCAAAACATTTCAAGCAGACAACCTAAGAGAATTAACAACAATGACAAATGGTTTGATGAAGAATACAAAAACCTAAGAAAGACATTGAGAAACCTATCCAACCAAAAACATAGAGACCCAGAAAACCTGAGTCTACGCCTTCACTATGGTGAATCACTAAAACAATACAGAAATACACTACAGAAAAAGAAGGAACAGCACGTCAGAAATCAGCTCAGTGTAATTGAAGAATCCATAGAATCTAATCACTTCTGGGAAAATTGGAACACACTAAACTAACACCACGAAGAGTTATCTATCCAAAACGGAGCAGTATGGATAAACCACTTCTCCAATCTGTTTTGGCTCTATAACAAACAACAAAAACATATACATGATCAAATACAAATCTTAGAATCAACTATTAAAGACTACCAGAACCCACTGGATTATCCAATTACATTGAATGAACTAAAGGACAAAATACAAACCCTCCAACCCAAAAAGGCCTGTGGTGTCGATGGTATCCTTAATGAAATGATAAAATATACAGACCACCAATTCCAATTGAATGTACACTGCTCAAAAAAATAAAGGGAACACTAAAATAACACATCCTAGATCTGAATGAAGGAAACAATCTTATTAAATAGTTTTTTCTTTACATAGTTGAATGTGCTGACAACAAAATCACACAAAAATAATCACTGGAAATCCAATTTATCAACCCATGGAGGTCTGGATTTGGAGTCACACTCAAAATTAAAGTGGAAAACCACACTACAGGCTGATCCAACTTTGATGTAATGTCCTTAAAACAAGTAAAAATGAGGCTCAGTAGTGTGTGTGTGGCCTCCACGTGCCTGTATGACCTCCCTACAACGGCTGGGCATGCTCCTGATGAGGTGGCGGATGGTCTCCTGAGGGATCTCCTCCCAGACCTGGACTAAAGCATCCGCCAACTCCTGGACAGTCTGTGGTGCAACGTGGCGTTGGTGGATGGAGCGAGACATGATGTCCCAGATGTGCTCAATTGGATTCAGGTCTGGGGAACGGGCGGGACAGTCCATAGCATCAATGCCTTCCTCTTGCACGAACTGCTGACACACTCCAGCCACATGAGGTCTAGCATTGTCTTGCATTAGGAGGAACCCAGGGCCAACCGCACCAGCATATGGTCTCACAAGGGGTCTGAGGATCTCATCTCGGTACCTAATGGCATTCAGGCGAGCACATGGAGGGCTGTGCGGCCCCCCCAAAGAAATGCCACCCCACACCATGACTGACCCACCGCCAAACTGGTCATGCTGGAGGATGTTGCAGGCAGCAGAACGTTCTCCACGGCGTCTCCAGACTCTGTCACGTCTGTCACGTGCTCAGTGTGAACCTGCTTTCATCTGTGAAGAGCACAGGGCGCCAGTGGCGAATTTGCCAATCTTGGTGTTCTCTGGCAAATGCCAAACGTCCTGCACGGTGTTGGGCTGTAAGCACAACCCCCACCTGTGGACGTCGGGCCCTCATACCACCCTCATGGAGTCTATTTCTGACCGTTTGAGCAGACACATGCACATTTGTTGCCTGCTGGAGGTCATTTTGCAGGGCTCTGGCAGTGCTCCTCCTGCTCCTCCTTGCACAAAGGCGGAGGTAGCGGTCCTGCTGCTGAGTTGTTGCCCTCCTACGGCCTCCTCCACGTCTCCTGATTTACTGGCCTGTCTCCTGGTAGCGCCTCTATGCTCACTACACTGACAGACACAGCAAACCTTCTTGCCACAGCTCGCATTGATGTGCCATCCTGGATGAGCTGCGCTACCTGAGCCACTTGTGTGGGTTGTAAACTCCGTCTCATGCTACCACTAGAGTGAAAGCACCGCCAGCATTCAAAAGTGACCAAAACATCAGCCAGGAAGCATAGGAACTGAGAAGTGGTCTGTGGTCACCACCTGCAGAACCACTCCTTTATTGGGGGTGTCTTGCTAATTGCCTATAATTTCCACCTGTTGTCTATTCCATTTACACAACAGAATGTGAAATATATTGTCAATCAGTGTTGCTTCCTAAGTGGACAGTTTGATTTCACAGAAGTGTGATTGACTTGGAGTTACATTGTGTTGTTTAAGTGTTCCCTTTATGTTTTGGAGCAGTGTACTTCAACTCTTTAACATCCTCCTCAGCTCAGGTATCTTCCCCAATATTTGGAACCAAGGACTGATCACCCCAATACACAAAGTGGAGACAAATTTGACCCCAATAACTACCGTGGGATATGCGGCAACAGCGGTCTTGGAAAAATCCTCTGCATTATCATTAACAGCAGACTCGTACAGTTCCTCAGTGAAAACAATGTACTGAGCAAATGTCAAATGCATAGTCTTCTCATCCATGTACACAAACAGCAAGTGGGGTTGTTAAAATTGGCAAAAAACACACACATTTCTTTCCACAGGGCCGTGGGGTGAGACAGGGATGCAGCTTGAGCCCTACCCTCTTCAACATGCATCCGGAAAGTATTCAGACCCCTTGACTTTTTCCAAATGTTGTTACTTTACAGCCTTATTCTAAAATTGATTAAATACTTTTTTCTTCATCAATCTACACACAATACCCCATAATGACAAAGCAAAAACAGTTTTTTAAAAATGTTTTCAAGTTTATTAAAAATAAAATACATAAGTATTCAGACCCTTTGCTATGAGACTCGAAATTGAGCTTAGTTGTATCCTGTTTCCATTGATCATCCTTAAGATGTTTCTACAACTTGATTGAAGTCCACCTGTGGTAAATTCAATTGATTGGATATGATTTGGAAAGGCACACACCTGTCTATATAAGGTCCCACAATTCACAGTGCATGTCAGAGCAAAAACCAAGCCATGAGGTTGAAGGAATTGTCTGTAGAGCTCTGAGACAGGATTGTGTCGAGGCACAGATCTGGGGAAGGGTACCAAAACATTTATGCAACATTGATGGTCCACAAGAACACAGTGGACTCCATCATTCTTAAATGGAAGATGGTTTGGAACCACCAAGACTCTTCCTAGAGCTGGCCGCCCGGCCAAACTGCACAATCGGGAGAGAAGGGCCTATGTCTGGGAGGCGACCAACCCTATGGTCAATCTTACAGAGCTCCAAAGTCACTCTGTGGAGATGGGAGTATCTTACAGGAGGACAACAAACTCTGCAGCACTCCACCAATCAGGCCTTTATGGTAGAGTGGCCAGACGGAAGCCACTCCTTAGTAAAAGGCACATGACAGCCCGCTTGGAGTTTCCCAAAAGGCACCTAAAGACTCTCAGACCATGAGAAACAAGATTCTCTGGTCTGATGAAACCAAGACTGAACTATTTCGCCTGAATGCGAAGTGTCATGTTTGGAGGAAACCTAGCGCCATCCCTATGGTGAAGCATGGTGGTGGCAGCATCATGCTGTGGGGATGTTTTTCAGCGGCAGGGACTGGGAGACTAGTCAGGATCGAGAGAAAGATGAATGGAGCAAAGTACAGAGAGATCCTTGATGAAAACCTGCTCCAGAGCGCTCAGAACCTCAGACTGGGGTGAAGGTTGACCTTCCAACAGGACAACGACCCTGAGCACACAGCCAAGACAATGCAGGAGTGGCTTCGAGACAAGTCTCTGAATGTCTTTGAATGGCCCAGCCAGATCCTGGACTTGAACCCGATCAAACATCTCTGGAGAGACCTGAAAATAGCTGTGCAGCGACACTCCCCATCCAACCTGACGGAGCTTGAGAGGATCTGCAGAGAAGTATGGGAGAAACTCCCCAATTACAGGTGTGCCAAGCTTGTAGCATCCTACCCAAGAAGACTCGAGGATGTAATCGCTGCCGAATGTACTTCAACAAAGTACTGAGTAAAGAGTCTGAATACTTATGTAAATGTAATATTTCAGGTTTTTTTTAAAATATAAACTAGCAAAAATGTCTAAAAACCTGTTTTTGCTTTGTCATAATGGGGTATTGTGTGTACATTGATGAGGGGGAAAAAACGATTTAATCAATTTTAGAGTAAGGCTGTAATGTAACAAAAAGTGGAGAAAGTCAAAGGGTCTGAATACTTTCCGAGTGCAATGTATCAACAAATTGGCGAGGGCACTAGAACAGTCTGCAATTCCCGGCCTCACCCTACTAGAACTTGAAGTCAAATGTCTACTATTTGCTGATGAGTTACTGCTTCTGTCCCCAACCAATGAGGGCCTACAGTAGCACCTAGATTTTCTGCATAGATTCTGTCAAACCTGGGCCTTGACAGTAAATCTCAGTAAGACAAAAATAATGGTGTTCCAAAAACCTTCTGTTGCCAGGACCACAAATACAAATTCCATCTAGACACCGTTGCCCTAGATCACACCAAAAATTATACATACCTCAGCCTAAACATCTCTCACCTGGCCCTGCCACAGGTAACGCTAAGTATCAAAATCCAGAAAAGAGACGGTCAATTCTACAACCACCTAAAAGGAAGGAATACCCAAACCTTCCATAACAAAGCAGGTCTCGTGTGGCTCAGTTGGTAGAGCATGGTGTTTGCAACGCCAGGGTTGTGGGTTTGATTCCCATGGGGGGCCAGTACGGAGAAAAAATGTATGAAATGTAATTATTCACTACTGTAAGTCGCTCTGGATAAGAGCGTCTGCTAAATCACTATAATGTAAATGTAAAGCCATCACCTACAGAGAGATGAACCTGGAAAATAGTCCCCTAAGCAAACTGGTCCTGGGGCTCTGTTCACAAGCACACATCCCCAGGAAAGCAACACAATCTGACCCAACTCATGAGAAAACAAAAAGATAATTACTTGACACATTGGAAAGAATTAACAAAAAAACAAGCAAGCTAGAATGCTATTTGGACCTAAACAGAGAGTACACAGTGGCAGAATACCTGACCACTGTGACTGAGCCAAAGCTTTGACTATGTACAGACTCAGTGAGCATAGCCTTGCTATTGAGAGAGGCTGCAGTAGGCAGACCTGGCTCTCAAGAGGAGACAGGCTATGTGCACACTGCCCACAAAATGAGGTGGAAACGGAGCTGCACTTCCTAAACTCCTTCCAAATGTATGACCATATTAGAGACACATATTTCCCTCATCCCCAGCTTACAATTGGCTCATTCATCCCCCCTCCTCTCCCCTGAAATTATTCCCCAGGTCTTTGCTGTAAATGAGAATGTGTTCTCAGTCAACTTACCTGGTAAAATAAATAAAGACCCACAAAGAATTAGAAAACATCTTCAATTTTGATAAACTCCCATATCTACTGGGCGAATTACCACCAGTGAAGAACACCATTGTAAATAAGCTTATATTGTACTTGTGTACATCGTTACAAAACTGTATATATACAATATGACATAATATAACATTTGAAATGTCTCTATTCCTTTGTAACCTTTTTGAGTGTAATGTTTACTCTTCATTTTTTATATAGTTTATTTAGACTTTTGCTTATTGTCTATTTCACTTGCTTTGGCAATGTAAACATGTTTCCCATGCCAATAAAGCCCCTTTTATTGAATTGAGAGAGAGAGAGAGTGAGTGGAAAGTAAAGTTGAGAGGTGAGGTAGGAGGGAGAGAAATGAAGTCAGAGGAAGAAGAGGATGCCAAGTAGATGAAAGGGGAGGAGAGCCCCTGTGGGGTGTCAGAGCTCAGCCCTGTTATACAGCAGAGCTGCCACTGGGAGCCCATACCGCATTGATTTGTACTTTTCACTGGAGTTGGGGACACACACACATACTGTGTACACGAACACACACACACACACACACACACACACACACACACACACACACACACACACACACACACACACACACACACACAGACACACACACACACACACACACACACACACACACACACACACACACACACACACACACACACACACGCAGTACAACTCCAGAGGCAAAAACACCAACTAGCAAGCAACATTTGGCACTTGTTGAGCGTATATTTATTACCCCTCCTGGTTTACTCTGCATTCATTTGTTCTTATCTCTCTTCCCCCAACCCCTTTCCTCTCCCAATAATGAGAATTTCTTCAAAAAGACTATACCCTTTCCCTCACGGGCAGAATTTATGAATACATTTTGTTTTGATTGTATGCAACAAAGCCCCAATCATGATCTGATTTGTGTACATACATCGATACTAGTCTATGTGCCTACCAGAAGACGCTCCTTGTGAATAATTTATATTTCTATTAAGTACCGTGCCCCCCCCCCTCTCCCGGCACAGTATTAATATTGAACAGATATAAGCCTCCTCTAACAGCAGAGGGAACAGCATCAAATGAAGCTGGGGATTAGAGGACTTGAAAGGCATCATGGGAAGGAGGAACTCTCTCTGGGCTGGACTGTATGGCTCCTATATACGCTGGAGAGAATAGAGAGACTACAGCTTCCTGTAGTGGCTGGATACACTATAGTACTGTAACTGTAGTCTTAACACCTTAGCTGAAGAGCGGTCTACAGTACTGCAGCTAATCTCTAGTTCAAGCTCATTAGTAAATCATCATTGCATAACAATGTGAAATGTAAAGGCTTCATGTAAAGCCCGTATACAGTATAGAGCAGTGGCCTGTTTTACCACCAGAGGGAGGATGGGACTGACTGTCACCCAGTAAACAGTAGACCACGGCAAACAAAGTCCTTCTCTCTCTCTCACCCGGCCCTGAAATACCGCTGTGTTCCAACGGTTCATTTAGACCCAGCCAATGGCAGGCACTTGTTATGGGAACTTTCGAATCCCAATGATAATAATTAACAATCAATAAGCCTTGACTAATCCCCAAGGTTTGTAAGACACTGGGTTAATAATAATTAGGCAAGGACTCAGCTTTCTGCAAAAGATCTGTACAGTTTATTCAGAGAACGTTCTAAAGTCAAAAATTAGGACTCAGTCCTTTTATAATACAAACATATTCTTATCTTTAGACCACTTCCTTCTCAAACAACCAGTACTTTTCCACTCACCACAAAGAACCATAAAAACTTGCCACATTCTTCAAGGCTTTCACCTCCCTTCCCCCTTTATGACCCTCTTGGTTTGAAACCTCTCCAATGTTTTTCTTTTACCTAATCTACAACTTCACTCAGTTTACATCCCTACTAAAGAATATAAACTCAAAGTTTTACAATAACCGATCTCCCCATATCCTGATTTTATCTTCCCATTATTCTTAAACATATCTCCCTATTCTATAATAACAGAGTGGAACAGTTAAGTCATTTTCCTAACACATACAAATTATTCTAACAGCACTACAAATCGTTGTTCAACCAACCGAGGCATCTATAGCCTAACAAACACACACACAAGCACAGATATGGAAACACACACACACACACACACACACACACACACACACACACACACACACACACACACACACACACACACACACACACACACACAGTGTTCTGAACAGGGGGTAGAGAGGTCTGGAATGAAAACACTGTTGGATAAGTCACGGTGCCCTCATGGAGGCTATGGTGCCCCCCTCCCCACCACACAGCAGTATACCTCCCAGGTGTGTATGTTTGTCTCCCTTCCTTTCTTCATTCCTCTCCTGCTTCCAGTATTTCTCTCCTGTCCCCTTCATCCCCGTCTGTATCTCTCGGCAGGCGACAAGACATTTAAGAGCCTATAAAGTATTTAATGTGTAGTTTGTTCACGGGGAAAGCAGTGATAAGTGGGTTTTTAGAAAGCACATTAACTGCTAGTCACAATGAAATTTGACATGCCTGAACTACCCTCAAAGACCCAAAGACAGCTCTGAGGTCTGGGTGCAAGATGTGCCGTTTAAAACACCGGGAGTGGATCTACCCACAGCGATTCAGATGCTACACACGCTCATATTGATAGCAGCTTCAGAGGCAACAGTTCTAACATGCTTTCACTTTGACTTTTCTTTTTTTTAAACTCAGGCTTCTTAGTTTAAATGTAATCAGAAACAGCTGTTGTCTGAGGAAGGGGAAAGCCCGGAGAGAAAGAGAGAGAGCACTAGTGGAGCCTACATTAAGGCCTGTTCACATGAAGAGTACAGAGTGATGTCTGCCATTATAATATGGCACAACACAGCTCAAAGCCTTCCTCTCTCTCTCGTCTCTCTGTCTGTCAGTAGAATGTAGAATGCCATTGAGTTTCAGACTTTCTTTTCTATCTCCCCCCAAAGCTAGCACAGGTTGCTTTTCCACAGCCTCTATTGGGTTTAGCATAGAGTAGATGAGCATCACTTTCCCCACCATTACTTCAGCTAAATATATAAACATGGCGCTTAGCAATGCTAGGCTGTTCATACTGGCCAATCCTCGTCTTCTGCTCTGTCTCTTCTCTCTTCTCTTTTCTACTCTCTCTCTCTCTATGGTTCTCTAGTACTGTTAGGGTATCGTGTTGGCCATCCCCCTCCTCTTCTCTGTCTTCTCTTATCCTCTCTCTCTCTCTCTCTCTCTCTCTCTCTCTCTCTCTCAATGTAAGGGCTTTATTGGCATGGGAAACACATGTTAACATTGCCAAAGCAAGTGAAGTGTGAAATAAACAATAAAAATACAGCAAACATTACTCACAAAAGTTCCAAAAGAATAAACACATTTCAAATGTCATAATATGTCTATATAAAGTGTTGTAACGATGTGCAAATAGTTAAAGTACAAAAGGGTAAATAAATAAACATAAATGTGAGTTGTATTTACAATGGTGTTTGTTCTTCACTGGTTGCCTTTTTCTTGTGGCAACAGGTCACAAATCTTGCTGCTGTGATGGCACACTGTGGTATTTCACCTAGTAGATATGGGAGTTCATCAAAATTGGATTTGTTTTCAAAGTCTTTGTGAGTCTGAGGGAAATCTGAGGGAAATATGTGTCTCTAATATGGTCATACATTTGTCAGGAGGTTAAGAAGTGCAGCTCAATTTCCACCTCATTTTGTGTGCAGTGTGCACATAGCCTGTCTTCTCTTGAGAGCCAGGTCTGCCTACGGCGGCCTTTCTCAATAGCAAAGCTATGCTCACTGAGTCTGTACATAGTCAAAGATTTCCTTAATCTTGTCACAGTGGTCAGGTATTCTGCCACTATGGTTCACTAGTACTATTGGAGTATCATGTTGGCCATTCCCCTCCTCCTCTCTTCTCTCTCTCCTCTCTGGTTCAGTGTCGTCTCCACTGGCTGTTGATTATCTACTAAAGAGAGTTCCCTTTTTCTCTAAGGTTCTCTTAACAGATTAGACTAGAAAGAATGTAGGTCAATCACACCCCCCTCTACACTTCTTATCATGAGGGATTATCATGTCACCAGAACGTCACTTCTTGTTGAACGCGGAATGAGGCAACGCTTGGTTTGTTGGTTTGGAAAGTGTCTGAAAAAAGTGTTCTATTGGAAAAGTTTGTTTACTACCTAGCACTTAACGCTCTGGCTGAAGAGTAGGGTTGATCGAAGCATTCTGAACTAACAGCAGTAGTCAAGCACCCAAGCTAACTGGCTAATGTTGGCTAGCTTGCTAGCTACTTCCAGACACAAATGAGAGAACAGCTCACTCTGACCATTTGTCCTTGCCCTAGCAGAGCTGGTTAGGCTGGTTTTATGTTATCCAGAGTGTTAGTGACTGCATCTGTGCTGCTAGCAACAATTTAATTACACTTTTTTGCCAATGTTTTTTGCTCTGGCAAACTGAGACGAGAGTGCTCTGAAATCGGAGCATACTTCCAGAGCGAATTTTGTTGTCACAGTGACATGAACATTCTTTTGAAATTGTTACTTGCATAGTGGAGTCTTTTTGTTTAGACATGTAGCTAGCTAGCTAAACAGCTAACCATAATTACAACTCATTACGTTACTACCCTGCATGAATCTGCAGGTAGCAAATCAACCCAGATCAATGTTAGCTAGCTAACATTAGGTTATAACTAGCAATGCAAATGTCTCTGAGATACGAATAATATAACTACACAGATCATACACGTAACGTTAGCTAGTCAGCCAGCCAGCTAACATTAGCTAGCTAGCTAACAATACACTTTAACTTGAAATGAAAACGACTTTCTGACAAAATTAGAAATGTGTAATATCTGAAAATGTTGCTAGCTAGACTCTCTTACCCATATACATGGATGGACGCTTCTCCCTCTCTGTCACGGATGCCATGGTGCCTTAGTTTGAAGATGTAATCCGGAGACAGGTGTTTTATACAACAGCCTTCTGTGTGTTCTCTTTTCAACTCCGTCTGCAAACGCCAGAATGTTCTCCACCTCTTTAGCTATCATACTCTAATTCCACTGATTTCAAAACTCAGTCTTCCAGAAAGTGGAGAGCAACACTTATGGAGTTCTACTACGTGATTTTTTCCCAAAAAGCTGCGTTAGAAAGAATTAACTACACATACTGACCAGCTCATGTTATGGACAGGATCGTGCTACATGGTAGACCCATCCGTACTCAAGTTTGATATTAAGGCATATAAAAGTTCACATATTCCAGAAGGCATTTCTACCAAAAAAAGTTTATGTTCAAATGGCTCCCCTGTGAAGTAGTGACGCGCGACACACTCCTCTTTTCCTGACACGAGTCACATACAGTGGCAAGAAAATGTATGTGAACCCTTTGGAGTTACCTGGATTTCTGCATAAATTGGTCGTAAAATTTGATCTGATCTTCATCTAAGTCACAACAATAGACAAACACAGTGTGCTTAAACTAATAACACACAAATTATTGTATTTTTCTATATTGGAAAGTGTCATTTAAACATTCACAGTGTAGGTTGGAAAAAGTATGTGAACCCCTAGTCTAATGATTTCTCCAAAAGCTAATTGGAGTCAGGAGTCAGCTAACCTGGAGTCCAATCAATGAGACGAGATTGGAGATGTTGATTAGAGCTGCCCTGCCCTATAAAAAACACTCACAAAATGTGAGTTTGCTATTCACAAGAAGCGTTGCCTGATGTGAACCATGCCTCGAACAAAAGAGATCGCAGAAGACCTGAGATTAAGAATTGTTGACTTGCATAAAGCTGGAAAGGGTTACAAAAGTATCTCTAAAAGCCTTGATGTTCATCAGTCCACGGAAAGACAAATTGTCTATAAATGGAGAAAGTTCAGCACTGTTGCTCCTCTCCATAGGAGTGGCCGTCCTGCAAAGATGACTGCAAGAGCACAGAGCAGAATGCTCAATGAGGTTAAGAAGAATCCTAGAGTGTCAGCTAAAGACTTACAGAAATCTCTGGAACATGCTAACATCTCTGTTGGTGACTCTACGATACGTAAAACCATAAACTAGAATGGTGTTCATGCGTGGACACCACGGATGAAGCCACTGCTGTCCAAAAAAACCATTGCTGGCGAAATATTCTGTGGACAGATAAAACTAAAGTTGAGTCGTTTGGAAAAAACACACAACACTATGTGCGGAGAAAAAAAGGCACAGCAACATCAACCTCATCCCAACTGTAAAGTATGGTGGAGGGGGTATCATGGTTTGGGGCTGCTTTCCTGACTCAGGACCTGGACAGCTTGCTATCATCGACGGAAAAACTAATTACCAAGTTTATCAAGACATTTTGTAAGGCTATCTGTCCGCCAATTGAACCTCAACAGAAGTTGGGTGATGCAACAGGACAACAACCCAAAACACATAAGTAAATCAACAACAGAATGGCTTCAACAGAAGAAAATACACCTTCTGGAGTGGCCCAGTCAGAGTCCTGACCTCAACCAGATTGAGATGCTGTGGCATGACCTCAAGAGAGCGGTTCACACCAGACATCCCAAGAAAATGGCTGAACTGAAACAATTTTGTAAAGAGGAATGGTCCAAAATTCGTCCTGATCTGACCGGTCTGATCCGTAACTACAGAAAACGTTTGGTTGAGGTTATTGCTGCCAAATGAGGATCAACCAGTTATTAAATCCAAGGGTTTACATACTTTTTCCACCCTGCACTGTCAATGTTTACATTGTGTGTTCAATAAAGACATGAAAATGTATAATTGTTTGTGTTTTATTAGTTTAAGTAGACTGTTTGTCTATTGTTGTGACTTAGATGAAGATCAGATCAAATTTTATGACAAATGTATGCAGAAATCCAGGTAATTCCAAAGGGTTCACCTACTTTTTCTTGTCACTGTATATTCAGAGCCATATCCCAGTAACGCTTAGAAAAGATGCCTAATCTTATTGAAGTATTGTGGCTGCAGGTTCACCTGCCTCATCTAAAGCCTATTCTTTTGGGTTGTTCCTATAGGCCACCAAGTGCTAACAGTCAGTATCTAAATAATATGTGTGAAATGCTTGATAGTGTATGTGATGTAAACAGAGAGGTCTTCTTTCTTGGGGAACTGAGTATTGACTGGTTTTCATCAAGCTGTCTGCTCAAGAGGAAGCTTCTCACTGTTACCAGGCCTGTAATCTGGTTCAGGTTATTAATCAACCTACCAGGTTGTTTACAAACACTACAGAAACAAGATCATCTTCATGTATTGATAACATTTTTTCTAATACTGTAGAACTTTGTTCTGGATCCGTACCCATTGGATGCAGTGATCACAATATAGTGGCTATATCTAGAAGAAACAAGGTTCTGAAATAGTGTATCATTGTCACGACTTCCACCGAAGTCGGATCCTCTCCTTGTTCGTTCGGTGATCGACGTCACCGGCTTTCTAGCCATCGCCGCTCCATTTTTCATATGTCTATTGGTTTTGTCTTGTTCCATTACACACCTGGTTTTCATTCCATAATTACTGCATGTATATAGTCCTCTGTTCCCCTCCATGTCTTTGTGTGTAATTGTTTGTTTGTGATGTGGATTATTGTTGGGCGCTTTACTTTTGCCATGTTCCATGTTTTTGGCACGTTATTGTTTTTATGTGCTGTATTTTGTGGAACGGAATTAAAGTGCGCCTGTTCACTACACTCTGCTCTCCTGCACCTGACTTCGCCTCCCGTACACACCCTTGACAATCATTCAAAAGATTTAGCGGTGACTCTAATGTGAATGATGATTCAAATATTTGTTAGTCTGATGTGATTAACAAGGAGCATCCAGACGCTGCACTTGATGCATTTATGAAATTGCTTCTTCCAATAATTGATAAACATGCACCTGTTAAGAAACTGACTGTTAGAACTGTTAAGGCTCCATGGATTGATGAGGAATTGAAAAACTGTATTGTTGAAAGAGATGAGGCAAAAGGAGTGTGTCACGTTGTATAAAGGATTGGAGTCAGGCGCAGGAATATGTAATAAGGGGTTTTAATACTCCACCCAAAAATACAACATGCCATGAAAGACATGGGGACGAAGCCCAAAACAAACTCGTATTCAAAAACACAGGGATGTAACCCAAACAAAAGAGCAAGGTAAACCTCTAATAAATACATGGGATGAGACCTGTAATAATAAGTGCACAACAATACACGGGACGTGACCCGTAATAACAATACATGGGATGAGACCTGTAATAATAAGTGCACAACAATACACGGGACGTGACCCGTAATAACGAGTACACAATACACTCAGCACAAAAGCCGAAACCACAAAGCACAGGTATTCACAAGACCAACGGACATGGGAATAATAACCGACAAAACAATGGTGAACAGAGGGCACATATATACAATTACTAATCAGGGGGAATGGGAACCAGGTGTGCATAATGAAACAGTTCAGTGACGCCTAGAGGCCGGTGACGTAGACCTCCGAAACTGGTGCACGGAATGAGCAGCAGTACCGGGGGAATCCGTGACAGAGTGGCTAATAAGTCTGGCTGCACATCTGACTTTCTGCAAATTGAGAAATGGTGTGACTAAACTCAACAAAAAGAAGAAGAAACTAACTGTATTATGAAGCCAAGATCAATGATATAAAGAATGATGGAAAAACATGTACTTTAAATAAAATTATGGGCAGAAAGACAAATTCAACTCCATCTTTAATCGAATCAGATGGCTTCTTCAACATAAAACCATTTCATGTTGCCAATTATTTTAATGATTACTTCGTTGGCAAAGTGGGAAAACTTAAGCAGGAAATGCCAACATTTCCCGCTCTTAGCAAACTGTTGGAAAATGTTTTTGAACAAATACAATGCTATTTCTCTGTAAACAAATTTACAAAAGACTTTCAGCGTGCTTATAGAAAAGGACCCTCAACATGTACTGCACTGACACAAATGACTGATGATTGGTTGAAAGAAATTGATAATTAGAAGATTGTGGGAGCTGTACTGTTAGATTTCAGTGATGCCTTTGATATTATTGACTGTAACTTGTTGTTGGGAGAACATATGTTTTCTGGATTTTCAACCGCTGCCATAACGTGGAGTCAAAGCTATCTAATATAACTCAGAGGGTTTTCTTTAATGGAAGCTTCTCTAATGTTGGGTGTGGTGTACTGCAGGGCAGTTCTCTAGGCCCTCTACTTTTTTATATTTTTACCAATGACATGCCACTGGCATTAAACATTGCCTGTGTGTCCATATACACTACCATTCAAAAGTTTGGGGTCACTTAGAAATGTCCTTGTTTTTGAAAGAAAAGCAAATAATACAATGTCGACATTGTTGATGCTGTAAATGACTATTGTAGCTGGAAATGGCATATTTTTTATGGAATGTCTACATAGGCATACAGAGGCCCATTAGCAGCAACCATCACTCCTGTGTTCCAATGGCACGTTGTGTTAGCTAATCCAAGTTTATCATTTTAAAAGGCTAATTGATCATTAGAAAGCCATTTTGCAATTATGTTAGCACAGCTGAAAACTGTTGTTCTGATTAAAGAAGCAATAAAACTGTCCTTTAGACTAGTTGAGTATCTGGAGCATCAGCATTTGTCGGTTCGATTACAGGCTCAAAATGGGCAGAAACAATTAACTTTCTTCTGAAACTCGTCAATGTATTCTTGTTCTGAGAAATGAAGGCTATTCCATGCGAGAAATTGCCAAGAAACTGAAGATCTGGTACAAACTTTTGACCCCAAACTTTTGAATGGTATTGTAACGTGGGTCGTCTAAAGGAGACCAAGGTGCGGCATGTGAAGTGCTCATATTTACTTTTAATGAATATACTTAAACAAAACAACCGACAACAGTTCCATCAGGTGACATACACTAAACAGAAAACAACTACCCACAAAACCCAGGAAGAAAAACCCCTACTTAAATATGTTCTCTAATCAGAGGCAACGAGGATCAGCTGCCTCCAATTAGAGATCAACCCAAACAATCCCAACATAGAAATAGAAAAACTAGAACTCAAACATAGAAATAGAAAATATAGAAAAACCCAAAACACCCCCTGTCATGCCCTGACCTACTCTACTATAGAAAATGACATCTTACTAGGGTCAGGGCGTGACAGGTATTGTAAATACTGTTCATGCCAGTCTCTCTTGGCAAAGAGTTGAGGAGAGACTGACTGCATCACTTCTTTTTATAAGAAACATTAATGTGTTGAAAATTCTAAATTGTTTGCATAGTCAACTTATGCACAGCTCTGACACACAAACTTACCCCACCAGACATGCCACCAGGGGTCTTTTCATCGTCCCCAAATCCAAATCATGTTCTGTGTGGACCTCAGGAAGTGTAGCTGCGGCTTTTGCAACAGCTAATTAGGATCCTAGTAAAATTACAAAAAAAAAAAAAAAACGTATTCTCATTCCCTCTACACTTCTTCTCACCCACCTGTACCCTTCTCACCACCCTCTACACTTGTCCTTCTCACCCCCCTCTACCCTTCTCCTTCTCACCCCCTCTACACTTCTCCTTCTCACTTCTCACCCCCCTGTATCCTTCTCCTTCTCACCCCCTCTACACTTCTTCTTCTCACCCCCCTGTATCCTTCTCCTTCTCACCCCCTCTACACTTCTTCTTCTCACCCCCCTGTATCCTTCTCCTTCTCACCCCCTCTACACTTCTCCTTCTCACCCCCCTGTATCCTTCTCCTTCTCACCCCCTCTACACTTCTTCTTCTCACCCCCCTGTATCCTTCTCCTTCTCACCCCCTCTACACTTCTTCTTCTCACCCCCCTGTATCCTTCTCCTTCTCACCCCCTCTACACTTCTCCTTCTCACCCCCTCTACACTTCTCCTTCTCACCCCCCTGTATCCTTCTGCTTCTCACCCACTCTACACTTCTTCTTCTCACCCCCTCTACACTTCTCCTTCTCACCCCCCTGTATCCTTCTCCTTCTCACCCCCTCTACACTTCTTCTTCTCACCCCCCTGTATCCTTCTCCTTCTCTCCCCCTCTACACTTCTCCTTCTCACCCCCTCTACACTTCTCCTTCTCACCCCCCTGTATCCTTCTCCTTCTCTCCCCCTCTACACTTCTCCTTCTCACCCCCCTGTATCCTTCTCCTTCTCTCCCCCTCTACACTTCTCCTTCTCACCCCCTCTACACTTCTCCTTCTCACCCCCCTGTATCCTTCTCCTTCTCACCCCCTCTACACTTCTCCTTCTCACCCCCTCTACACTTCTCCTTCTCACCCCCCTGTATCCTTCTCCTTCTCACCCCCTCTACACTTCTCCTTCTCACCCCCTCTACACTTCTCCTTCTCACCCCCCTGTATCCTTCTCCTTCTCACCCCCCTGTATCCTTCTCCTTCTCACCCCCTCTACACTTCTCCTTCTCACCCCCTCTACACTTCTCCTTCTCACCCCCCTGTATCCTTCTCCTTCTCACCCCCTCTACACTTCTCCTTCTCACCCCCTCTACACTTCTCCTTCTCACCCCCTCTACACTTCTCCTTCTCACCCCCCTGTATCCTTCTCCTTCTCACCCCCTCTACACTTCTCCTTCTCACCCCCCTGTATCCTTCTCCTTCTCACCCCTCTACACTTCTCCTTCTCACCCCCTCTACACTTCTCCTTCTCACCCCCTCTACACTTCTCCTTCTCACCCCCCTGTATCCTTCTCCTTCTCACCCCTCTACACTTCTCCATCTCTTCCTTTCATTCAGTCATCTCCCCCCCCCCGTACTCCTTTCTCATCCTTCCCAATCCCAAATCCAGTGGCATGTGTTAGGAAATGGCCATTTGTACCCCCCCCCACCGGTCCACCCTTCACATCCCTGGAGCTGTATCTAAGGGAGAGGAAGTGGGCATGTGTGAGCTGGCTGGCTGTTTTCTTGAAATTACCATCCATTGACACAGTGTGACAAAGCCGTGCGGGCAGCAGAGCTCCTCTTAAAAGGATTACACAGGGAGCGTGGAGCTGGGGGGGGGGGGCTGTCGGCAGCAGGAGGTGCGTGCATGCCCAATGAGCAATCCTCTCTTGCCTGGCTAGGGCTGAGAGAGTAGAGAGTCAGTGTTTAGTGTTAAGACAAACAGGCAGGCGGGCAGGCGGGCGGGCGGTGGGCGCCTGAAGTGGAGTAGTGTGTCACTTAGCCTGAGAGGAGACGAGAGAGGAGAGGAGGATGTAGCATAAGTAGAAAGCTGCTCGCTCACACACACACACACACACACACACACACACACACACACACACATATACACACACACACACACACACACACACAAACACACACTGAGACACACACACGCAGGCACACACTGCATTCCTGCTGATGAGCCCAATCCCAGTCTGTCTTTGTTCATTAGGAGTTGATTAGCGTGTCACCATGTAACCACGAGTCTGGAATCAGTTCTTAGGGACTTCTGTGGGCGTCGTCCAATTGTTCATCTGCCACTCAGATCGAGCCAGGGTCAGACACGGAGCGTCTCTGCTCTCCAAGTCTTTGAGGGGGAGTCTTTGATAACTTTGATGTAGTGCCAAACAAAGTGATATTTATACTCATCTGATTAATCAAGCCTCTTTCTGCCAATGGTAGCTCAGTGATATGGGCTTCATGAATGGATTCAAGTTATTCAAGTTATATCCCATGTCCGGCCTGTCATCAGAAGAGTTATACTCCAGCTTCTGGCTAGGAGAGCGTCTCACACGCTTTCACTAGAGATACTGCACCGACCATACATCATCTATCATGCTGTACTTCCCCTATGGCTGCCACACCTTCTAGAGTGGCACACAGAACTATTATTCTACTCATCTCTCTCTCTCCTCTCTCTGGGGCATTAAACCTCCCCCATTTCTTATGTAACTATCCCTAAGTTGTTTGGGATTGTTCCAGCCATGGTCTGACATGGATATATTTAGCCAGGCCTCCTCCTCTCTCCACTGTGTTTCCCCCTGTACCCTGCATGCCCAAGTAGCACTAAAACATTGATGTATTCAGACCCTCAGGCAGTGCAGTGACACACTTACGTTACATCCAGAGCAATTAATGTCCACAAAATCTAGATTACAATGCAGATGTCCCACTGGGTTAGGACAACGCACAAGTGGGCACACACAGACACAGGAAGGTAGAGAGAGAGAGAGACCCACCGCTAGCCACTCTCACGTGGCAGGGGTGAATGCGGATCAGAAAGCGGGCACCGGTTTATAATGCTGGATGCTCTTGTTGGTTTTACTTCCACATGCGTGCCCAGTAATGGCATATTGATTGTTTACATAGAGGCTGTGACTTCACACATGGAGATGGTATTGTGTGTGTGTGTGTGTGTGTGTGTGTGTGTTTGTGTGTCCCCTCCTCCTGCTCCTCTCTTCTCTTCCCTCTTTGTTTCTCTCCTCCTCCTCACACACACACACTCCTCTCCTCTGGACAGCAGCCAGCTCCTAGCCACTGAGGGGCTGTGCAGCACAGAAGGCAGCATGCCACCCAGAGCCAAGGTCATGCTGGGCAGCCATATTGCATTTTATTACAAGGTGGGCTGCACTGAGCACTAATATGGTCTCTTGTTAGATTGATCACCCATGGCAACAGCAGCAGCAGATCAGGGGACTAGGCAGGTATCCAGAATGTTAATTCACCCTCCAGGTTTTTGTGTTTGGCCAAATTATTTTCATTGGCTTTATTAATACATAACGTATATAGAGTGTACAGGTATACAGTATATTAGAAGATTGTGCTGGTAGTTAAGGTCTATGTGGGAGGGTTATGTTTGTGTGTTGTGTGAAGTGAAGTGAACGATGACATCATCCTTCTAGGAGTAATAATGCTGGTTCCATTAGTCCTCTCTGTTAGGTGGGCTCTGGTGTGATGACATCATGCCTGTTTTCTGACACGGGTGGTTGGGGTCAGAGGTTGAAAAAGCTTTTAATTTCTGCTCAGACCCCCTATGACCAGCTACATACAGTAAAGGAGGGTCTCTCGCAATATCCATCTTACGAGATGGAAAGCTTAGAGATATACAATACCATATTATGAACGTCATTGTCAAAACCTTTAGATTGTCAGGGAATACCACGTTACCATGGAATGCCATGGTGTAAAGTATGAAGTATGTTTCTCCTTTAACCTCTGACCTCTCTCCCATTTGACCTCTGCAGGTGACCCCAGTAGCTGGCCCACCAGAGGGGGGTACCAGGGTGACCATCCATGGCATGAACCTGGGCCTGGCGTTCAGTGAGATGGTGGACAACGTGGAGGTGGCTGGAGTCAAGTGTTCCCCTGTGGAGGAAGGTTACATCATCGCAGAACAGTAAGTCAACTCACAGGTCACACACAAACACATGAACCTAGCCTTAACCCTAACCTTGGATTTAAAAAATATACCTTCAAAACTGTAGACATTCCTAGCCAATTAATCAATGACAGTGTTAGGTGAATGTAACATGTTTCCACAGAACAGTAATGGAATAATGGCAGAAGATGCCTTGAAATAGAGTGAACAAAAAGAGGAAACCCTATATTATCTTCACAACAAATGATCTCAGTTCCCAGTTCTTTACCATTTTAAGACTATCCACCAACAGCCATGCAGTCACTAAGTCTGCAGATTTCAGACCACTGAGAGGTAGGTAAAAGCACAGTAAAAGTAAATGAACATCACACAGGCCTAATTGTGTTCACTGTCAAGCATTGGCGCTGTATGCAACTGTATGAGGCTGGACCATCTAACACAAGCTGGCAGCTCACACACACACACACACACACATGCGCACGCACGCACGCACGCACACACACACTCACACACACACACAGAGACACGTACGCGCACACACACACACACACACACACACAGAGAGACACGTACGCACACACCCACAGAGACACACACACACACACACACGCACGCACACACAAACACAGACAAATACACAGAGACACTCACAGACACACACACAGACAAGCATGCACACACTCTCTCTCTCACACACACACCAGAGAGACTACTCTCTTAATTATGACTGGAGCAAGGCCATCAGTCTCGGCCTGTTGTTTTCTCGTACAGGAAGATAACCCACACCTTACACAAATACAAATACACACACACACACACACACACACACACACACACACACACACACACACACAGCCCGTCAGTCCCAGAACCTCTGTGTGTGTTTACCTTTCTTTAATTGTTTTAATTGCCTGGTGCAGCAGAGAGCACATTAAGCCTGTCCCATCTCCCTTCACTAATTGTCCGTGGCCCATGTTTCATAATTGGCTTCCTGCTGCCTCCCACAGATAGACCAGACAGTTCAGTCAGAACGGCTGAGTCAGGAGAGCAGTGCATTGTGGATACCCCTGCCCTCACCTAGACGGGTAGATAGACCCTCCCTGTCACAGCACTACTGTAACAGTGCTCTCTGTCTTCACATAGACAGACAGGTGTATGTGTCCTGTACACCTCTCAGGTGAATGACCTTTAACCCTTCCTGTCACAGCACTACTGTAACAGTGCTCTCTGTCTTCACATAAACAGACAGGTGTATGTGTCCTGTACACCTCTCAGGTGAATGACCTCTAACCCTCCCTGTCAGCACACAGCAGCACTCTACCATCCTGACCCTGAGTGGAATGGAGTGGTGGCTTATGGGTGCCCTCACCTTGACAGGTGTATGGAGACCTCTCAGACGATTGACTCAAATGGAACCCTCCCTGTCAGCACACAGCAGCACTCTACCATTCTGACCCTGAGTGGAGAGGAGTGCAGAGCAAAAGGAGGATATGCAGACAGACAGAAAAAGTGCTCTGTCACTCTCTCTTCCTCCATTTGAATGAAAGGACAATGACTTGGAGTCAGTGGGGTAGAAGAGAGTTTTGTGAGTTTCGTGTTGGAGCTGCGGCCTGCGGAGACAAAGGTAGCCTGGCACACAAAAGAACAGAGCAGAACAGACTCCTCTGTGGAGTGAAGTCCTTAACCTTAATTCCTCTGCTGGTCTTCTTCTGCCCTCCCTCTGAACCCCGAGGAGCACTGCAGCACTGTCCTGCTGCGGTGTCGACTACTGTACACACCCACATCAGGTAAACCTCAGCACCGATGCTGAGGCAAATCAGAGAACTTTCAAAGGAGTTAATTAGACACTTTGCTGTGCATGTGTTATTCTCTAAACATCCAGGAGGGAAGTATTTTGGCCATTGCTATTAAGGCAGAGGCTTTTGAAATAGCTTTGGTAGCTAAGTTGGGGGATAGTTGGTGTTGTGTGGGGTAAAGTTATATTTTAGCACCGTAAGTGTTTGGGGAGGTCTGGCTGTGTGTTTGTGTGTGTGTATAATTGAAATACGCTGCATGTCACACTGGCTGTAGGGGACCATTTGTCAGCAGTGCACCGATCTGACAGCAGTTTAATCCGATTGGGACACTGCTGGAGTGAATTCATTTATTTTGCGGTGTAAAACGTGTCAGAGGGGGAAATTAGAAACCTGGCCGTGGTCCCCAGCAGCAGTATTACTGGGACTAAGAAGGGGTAGGGTTGTGGGTAGTGTTGGCGTGGTGGTCTGGATCCCTGACTTAGCAGAAGTTGGCACACATTGTCAACCTGTTGGTTCTCTGCCCTTAGTCTTGCCTTGGTCGGACTAGTGTGGTTTGCATCACAAGCTGTTCTCCAGTCAACAGACTCTTTTTATTTATGTTGTCTCTTTTTATTTATTTAGTCTCTTTTTTTACTATTGGCCCATCCACCCCCCCTCGTCTTCGGAGGAGAAAAGTAACTTTGTTTTAGTTGTTTAGTTTTGGTTTGTAACATATACATGTTATATACAGTGCTTTCAGGAAGTATTCATACCCTTTGACTTGTTCCACGTTTTGTTGTGTTACAGCCTGAATTCAAAATGGATTACATGTTTCTCACCCATCTAAACACAATACTCCATAATGACAAAGTGAAAACCTGCTTTTAGATTTTAGCAAATGTTTTGAAAATGAAATACAGATATCTAATTTACATAAGTGTTCACACCCCTGAGTCAATACTTTGTAGAAGCACCTTTGCCAGTGATTTTACAGTCTTTCTGGGTAAGTCTGTAAGAGCTTTCCACACCTGTATTGTGTTCTGCAAATTGGTTGTTGACCATTGCTAGGCAACCATTTTCAGGTCTTGCCGTAGATTTAAGTCCAAACTGTAACTCTACCACTCAGGAACATTCACTGTCTTCTTGGTAAGCAACTCCAGTCTAGACTTGGCCTTGTGGTCTAGGTTATTTTCCTACTGAAAGGTAATTTAATCTCCCAGTGTCTGGAGGAAAGCAGACTGAACCAGGTTTTCCTCTAGGATTTTGCCTCTGCTTAGCTCCATTCTGTTTCTTTTTTATCCTGAAAAACTCCCCAGTCCTTAACAAATACAAGTATACCCATAACATGATGCAGCCACCACTATGCTTGAAAATACGGAGTGGTACTCAGTAATGTGTTGTATTGAATTTGCCCCAAACATAACACTTTGTATTCAGAACAAAAAGTGAATTGCTTTGACACATTTTTTGCAGAGAGCAAAACAGGATGCATGTTTTAGAATATGTTTATTCTGTACAGGCTTCCTTCTTTTCACTCTGTCAGTTAGGCTAGTATTGTGAAGTAACTACAACATGCCGTAATGGCAGTGGCGCGATTTTAGAGGCCCCCCTCTTGAGCGCAAAGACACAATTTTGCTGTTATCAAGCTAGTTTCCTGCAATTCTACACATTTTGTCATGGTGCTGAGAGAAAATGTTCAGCTTTAAAGCTAATTTCCTACAATTGTACACATGTTGTGTCACGTTGGTATGAAGAGTGTCGGGAGACAGGCGCAGGAATGCGTAATCGTTTTTTTTTATTAAGCCCAAATTACGGCATGCCGTGTAAAGGCACGGGGACGAAGACCAAACAAACACGTAACAAAACACAGGGTAGCAACCCAAACAAAAGAGCGAGGAGTATCTTGAATAAATATCACACGCGCACAATGATTAACACACGGGACGAGACCCATAATCATCTGCGCAATCCACAACGGCACGAAAGCCAAAACACACAGCACAGGTACTCACACGCACCAACTCACACGCATTGGAACAATAATTGACAGCCCAATGGAAACCAAAGGGCACACTTATACAAGTACTAATCAGTGGGAACGGGGGACAGGTGTGCGTGATGAAAATTTAAGTTTACTCTGAAAACGTTTTACCACCCAAATTTTTTTTAAATACATTTATATATATATTATTATTATTATTATATAGTATATAATTATTATTTATGTTTTGAAGTGGCAGCCACAATTGCATATAGGAGAAACACTGGTCCCTGCCTGGGAGTAAATCTCTTCCTCTCAGCCCAGCCAGGAGCTCTCTTGGCCTCATTAGTTATGATTCAGGAGATAAGCGCTAGAGAAACAATGATGTGGCCACCCTACTCTCCATCTCTCTCATTTTCTCTTTCTCTCTTTCTCTCTGGCTCTCTCTCTCCGTCTGTCTTCATCTCCCTCAACACCATGATTGATTCTTGTTCTTTATTACTTTCCACAAGCGTCGATCAATAGGCCTCCCGGTTTTATTATGTCATTTGATCTGGCCACCTGCCGGCGGAGGGAGACACCTGATCACGCCTTATGATGAAGCTGTATTGATCCGCCGTGGGGTGTCGGCCGGGTTCCTGACTGTGATTTATACTTGACGTTGCTACGGCGACGCTGGAGCTTGATCAGCACGGCAGGGGGCTTGTCGGTGGAGGGCTATTTATGATGTCTAGGCCCCTCCACTCCCCAGGAAGTTATAGGGCTACTGCTATGAGAGGTGTGGCGACTGGTGGAGGAGCAAGCTTCTGAAAGCTGTACGCGGCGAGGTGTCCAGCTCAATTAAGTTTCACGTTTTTTTATGTCATGTGCGCGAGTACAGTGCAATGCCTTTCTAAATGGCCTGCCTTGGATGTGTCATGTAAACCAATCAGAGAGCCAGAGAGAAGATTACATTACGAGATGAGATCGATAACGTAGAGGACCATAATGACCCTCGTAACTTTTCCTCCCAGTCCAACATATATATGAGAGCCTGCCTGGTGAAGTCAGAACAGGGACTGGCTGAGAACACTACTGTCTCTATGGGAATGGATGACAAAGAACATCAAAATGTACAGTATGTACTTTGTGTTGAATACTGCATTCCGTGACATTGAGCTGTATTGTATAATGCTGAATAGACGTGCTAGATAGCGTTGGGATCGTGTGTTCCTTCCAGGACAGTGTGTCTGACTGTGTATGTGCTGTTCTCTTCCAGGATAGGGTCGTTTGGTTTATTGCCCGAGTTTAGTGTTTGACTGTGTGTGTTTTTGTATGTACTTCCAGGATAGTGTGTCTGACTGTGTGTGTTTTTGTATGTACTTCCAGGATAGTGTGTCTGACTGTGTGTGTTTTTGTATGTACTTCCAGGATAGTGTGTCTGACTGTGTGTGTTTTTGTATGTACTTCCAGGATAGTGTGTCTGACTGTGTGTGTTTTTGTATGTACTTCCAGGATAGTGTGTGAGATGGATGCTGCCCCAGCAGACAGCAAGCCTGGCCCGGTCCAACTGTGTGTTGGGGAGTGCAGACCTGACCTCAAGACTCGCTCTGCCCAGCTCTACGCTTTTGTGGTAAGATTGTGTTATCATGAATATTATATAAGTATTTTTCCCATACAAATAGTAATAAAAAAAGTAAGAAACTTGGCAAAATAACGAATAACTCTTCACGATTGGCTGGAGACTATTAAAACGTTTCAGAATGAGGAAGAGAATTATTCCTTAAGCTTTCTTCCATGCCGACCGCCATTGTTGTCTTGTAAGCCAGAGAATAAGTTATAGAAAGCCTCCCGAAGGAACTGAAATTATGAAGCCTTTTGCTGAAGTATGTTATGTTGAAATACATAATAGCACAGTAATTACCACAGAGGTGCCCAGGGAATCAGCTGTGATTAAATAGACAATAGGTGTTGTCAACAGTAGGTGTTGTCGTACAGTAGTAAACCATAGGAGAATACCTGAATGAACACCTCCACACATGCCTTCGTCCACACCTGTATCTCACCCATACTAAAGCTAGCCTGCAGCTAACTGATAATCAACACTCCCATTCACACACTCCCAATTAGCCACCCCTTAACAATTAACAGCCGCTAGTAATTACCAGAACTGTTTTCAGAGTACCACTTTAGCCTATCCCCTGACTAGCACAGCACTGAGTGAGGAACCGTGTGTGTGTGATGTTTGTGTGTCTCCACTGACACTTTTGACACCCATAATTCATGTTGCTGCTCAGGGAGTTGCGACATCATCACAGCGCTGTGCGTGGGTACTACAGTACTTTACCTGCAATTCCCTAATATCACAGCCCCGTTAAAGAAAAGGACACATCACAAAAGCTCTCTTCAATTTAGTAGACAACCAAACACCCTCCGCGCGTATGTGTGTGTGTGTGTCCCTCTAAGTGTGTCTGTGGCACTGAGGAGCAGTCTGACTGTTTTGTCAGTGTCTCTCAGGATTCCATCCTTGCTGTGTTGATGTTTCTCTGTCTGTCTGTCTGTCTGTCTGTCTGTCTGTCTGTCTGTCTGTCTGTCTGTCTGTCTGTCTGTCTGTCTGTCTGTCTGTCTGTCTGTCTGTCTGTCTGTCTGTTGACAGGCAGGGCGACCCGGCGGGGCCACTGTAAACACTAGTTATTTTCCGACTGCCTTTTTAAAAGGTCCAGTGCTATAGAACTCAGCAACACAACACAGGATGAGTGTGATCGCAGAGGGACTTTAAAAGCTCCCTATTTACATGGGGTCGCAGTGCAGAGGGTGGGCATGCCACGGATCGGGGTAGTTGAAAGCTGTTCTCTTCTGCTGTGGCTCAGTATTGAGTAGACGGTACTGTTAGAGGGACAGGAGGTGTATGATAGCTGAGTGCATTACAGTCATAGAGGAAGAAAAAAATGCCCCTCCTGTCTCCCTTCCACCTCTAGATGCCATCAGTGCAGGGCCTGTCCCCCAGCAGAGGGCCTGAGTCTGGGGGCACCAAGGTGACCATCACAGGGGAGAACCTGGGCGCTGGCAGCAGTGTCACCGTCCTCTTTGGAAACCAGACCTGCGAGTTCTACGGGTAAGTGAGAGACTCATCTCACCCCCTCTCCTCCTTATACAGACTAGTTCATTTGTGGTAGTTTATTACATCCTGTATTAGTCTCCTCCTGATCTCTCCTCCTTTTATTACATCCTGTATTAGTCTCCTCCTGATCTCTCCTCCTTTTATTACATCCTGTATTAGTCTCCTCCTGATCTCTCCTCCTTTTATTACATCCTGTATTAGTCTCCTCCTGATCTCTCCTCCTTTTATTACATCCTGTATTAGTCTCCTCCTGATCTCTCCTCCTTTTATTACATCCTGTATTAGTCTCCTCCTGATCTCTCCTCCTTTTATTACATCCTGTATTAGTCTCCTCCTGATCTCTCCTCCTTTTATTACATCCTGTATTAGTCTCCTCCTGATCTCTCCTCCTTTTATTACATCCTGTATTAGTCTCCTCCTGATCTCTCCTCCTGTGGAAGACAGAGAAGTTAGAAGAAAGAAAATCCATTTGTAATGTTTTCAAAACTTATAATACATATATGTAAATTGTGCTGTTACCCAGTGGTCTCTCTCTCTCTCTCTTTCACTCTTTTGTTCATCTAAGTGAGAGCCCCCTAGGGGCATCTCTCCTTCTCTTCCAGTCAGAAATGTCTGCAATTCTTAATAAGTTTTTGATGACCCACTGCATCAAACCTCTCTAATAATAGCCTCCAGACAACCTTATGCTCCCCTGCCCGGGAGTTTTTCCTTTTTTCAGTTACCTTAACTGTTTTTATTTGATCTGCTCTCTCTTGCTTCGTTTTCATCTCTCTTTCTCTCTCGCTCTCTTTCTTTCTCTCTCTCTTTCTTTTTCTCTCTCTCTCTCTTTCTTTCTCTCTCTTTCATTTTCTCTCTCTCTCTCTCTTTTTCTCTGTCTTTTTCTCTCTCTCTTTCTCTATATCTAGCTTTCTCTCCCGCCCTACCTGTCTCCATCTTTCTCCCTACCCCTCTCTCTCTCCATCCCTCCCTCCCCCCTCTCTCTCTCCCTCTCTTTTCCGCAATCTATTTAAAGCGGTGCAGCGGAAGGGAAGGGCGGAGGTCTCATTGTAATACTGTAAGATTGAGAAGTCAAGGCAGCTCTAATGAGATCCGGGCTAATTGTTCTTCACTGTGATTCTGACCGTGGCGAGAGAGGAGAGGAGGATGGGGGGGGGGGGATAATGAACAGGGCTAGTTTCAGGGGGGTGGACAGGTAGGGCAAGGATCCATAGAGAGGGATAGAGAAAGGTGAAGAAAAATGAAGAGATGCAGACATTGACTGTATGTTGGTGTGTGTGTGTGTGTGTGTGTGTGTGTGTGTGTGTGTGTGTGTGTGTGTGTGTGTGTGTGTGTGTGTGTGTGTGTGTGTGTGTGTGTGTGTGTGTGTGTGTGTGCAGGAGGACCATGACGGAGATCGTGTGTTACTCGGCCCCCTCCCTGACTGGGGTGGGTTCGGTGCAGATCAGCGTGAGCGTGGACCGGGCCCAGGTCAAGGAGAGTCTGAGTTTCGACTACATCGAGGACCCCACCGTCCAGCGCATCGAGCCAGAGTGGAGCATCGCCAGGTAACATCAACACCGACGCTCCTAGATATCAGGAACTGGACGCTCTCTACTCCGTAGTCCTTCATAGAAGGCACCATCAAACTAACCCCACCAGCACTGCTAGTTAACAGCAGGAGTTGGCTTGGGTGAGTCAGTGTTAGATAGTGCAGAGCTGTAGTCAGACAAAAGACCAGAGTAGTAGTGGTAGGGATCGTGATCGCATCGCTGCAGCATCTCCCAGGCAGACAGGATTTGTAATTAAAGAGAGGGATGATGAGGGCTAAGTGAGAGTGAGAAAGAGAGAGACTGCGAACATGTGGCAGAGGCGTGAGCGTGGAGCAGATGGCAGCCGAGATGGAGTTTAGTCCGGAAGAGAAGACAGAGCAGCGTGTCTTCCATCACTCTCTCCGCTGAGAGACAGAGAGAAGAGAAGAGGGGAGGGGCACCGCATTGTTTCGTCAAACCTTTTCTGAAGCGTGAGCCGCGCCCCATGCCTTCTCTCAGGCCTGGGGATTAAACAAACGAAACGGGCTGCCAGGGTGCAGTCTACATAAACACAACCCAGGAATGCGTAGCTAAGATCAACAGGAAGGGAGGAGATATATGTGCGGTATGCATTAGATGCAACACACAAGTATATTTTACCTGGCCCACACCCTGGCCCACACCCTGGCCCACAACCTGGCCCACACCCTGGCCCACAACCTGGCCCACACCCTGTTACACCATAGCTTCACTCCTCCTTGTACTCCTGATTGGATGGATCGGTTAGGGGCTGCGTGCTCATTGGGCGTTTTGTTCTGTGGACCTCAGATGAACTCTTGTTTTACCACTGAGGTCCGCTAGACTGTAGGGGATGAAACTGCAGCGGCACCACGCACACAACGATTGTGGTGACTCTTTGACTTTCTGTCTAGGTGATGCTCATCTAGTGCTCCCAGCAGCCCTGGCTAGCCTGGTCACGAGTATAACCCCCAGTGCTTCAGCTCAGCCGCAGTAACAGTCCCGATCACGATAACAGTCCTACCAGTAGCTCGCGAGAAGACCCCTGCTCCTGTCCTGTCCGCCTGTGTTGTTTAGGTCAGCACAGCCTGGCTTTTTTTTGGTGTTGTGTATTATCTGTCGAGCCACGTACCTACGACCGCTGCATACTAACTAGTGACCTCGGCGACCACAGCTAGCTGATAGTCTTCGGCAGATGAAAGACGAGCCCGCCGCCGAGTTTGATTTCAGTTCTAGTGAAGTCAGTTAAAAGCACCTTTAATCGTTTATTTACCTCAAAAGCCTATTATCTTTTGAAAACGCCTTGTCAAAGAACAAGTTAGTTTGAAGCTTTTTTATTTATCTGAGGTAAAAAATAAGAAGGTTTCAACAAAGGGGATGTGCAGGGAAGGAAGTTTTGCAGAGAAGGTCTTGTTGTTGACTGGTGTGTTTGTTTGTAAAACTTCTCTCTCTCTCGTGTGTGTGTGTGTGTGTGTGTGTGTGTGTGTGTGTGTGTGTGTGTGTGTGTGTGTGTGTGAAACAGCGGCCACACTCCTCTGATGGTGACAGGAACTCATCTGGATGTTGTGCAGGAGCCCAGGATGCGCGTCAAGTACGGCGGCCGCGAGTCTGTCAACGTGAGTAGTAACACGCACGCACACACACACACACATACACACACACACACTAGGCCAGATGATGCTGGGGACGAGTAGTACAACACACGATGTTGGGAATGGCTGTCATATGAAGAATCGTCCCGCTAACCCCCACCTCCCTCTACTTCCTACAACCTCCCCATGAACCATATCTCACATCTCCCTTAACTCTAACTAGCCTCCTTAAATAAGGGAGTAGTTGGAGAGTGGTTCACATGCAGTATTTAATTAGAGCGTTTTGTCACCGCCAGGCTCCCGTTACCATGGCCAGTCAGTCAGGGCCTCAGCTATACACAGTCCGAGTCTACTATACGCTAACCTGCTCTACCCCACTTAGACTTGTTGTCTATTCAGAGGATTCAGCCTGAATGTTAAATCTCTCACGGGGACTTTTTCTGGAATCTTGAGTGTGGGAGGGTGTTGGAGGGGTGGGGGGGCCCGAAAGGTTGGAACGTAGTGGGGTGGAGGGGCTAAGCAGGATGGAGGGTGGTGGGCTTGGACGGCCGGGAGGAGACCGGGGGGCTTGTCCGTTCCTAATGGCTTCCATTAGAAGATGAAGTGCTGTCAGAAGGCTGTGGTCAGCATAAAGAGCCCTTCTCTGTATAATCAGGGGCGGGCGGGCGGGCGGGCGGGCGGGACGGGGGAATCGTTACAAATTGCATTTACTCTCCATTCCTGGGGGTCCATGTTTAATTAAGGGATTTTTTTCCCACCGCTACGGTCGGTGGGTAGGTAGGGGTGAAGGTGGGGAGGGCAGGGCAGGGGGTGGGGGGTGGGGGGGGGGGGTAGTGCGGAACAAGTGCGTCATGCCAGGAAATACTGTCAATCATAAAGACACACTGTAGTGAAATGCCTACTGTACACTCACTCACTCACACACAGACAGGCACACACACACACTATATGACCGTGCTCTGAAGTCTTCTTCTTTGACTGAAATGGCCTCTATGTGACTGATATCACACTTCACTAGAACGCTGCTCTGTGGGTCGGAGAATCTTTTTAGAGAACATTTGAACAGATTTTCACCAAGGTAGTGTCTCCTTACCTTCTGCATTCACAACCCTCCCCCCACCAGGACAGACTGTACTGCACTAAAGTGGTTCTGAGGGGCCTGAGGTTTCTTCATGATTGCTCCAGTAGCCAACATCAAAACTGTAACCTAGTCCTTTGTTCTATTACATGTCTCCATGTGCGGACCCTTTTATACGACGAAACCCAGCCATTTTGGGTCTAACGACAGACAGTCTCACTGCTTTATACACACAAAGAGAGAACTGGGTCAGATCACAAAGAATTCTTGGAAACCTCTGAGCTGAAATCGGATTTGACTTGTGTGTGGTTGCTGTCTGGTGTGTCAGTCAGGTGCAGGCAGAACGCTTTGAGAGCTCTGCGGCTTCCTCCTTTAAAGTGCAGTCTCACTCCCCCCCCCACACCTACCTAGCTCCTCTCACAGACACCCGTCTCCTCTTTGATTCCCTCGCCCCAGAAGAGGCGAAGAGAAGAAGCCGCCATGTGAATTTTTGTTAACTGCTGAGGTTACAATTACGTATCTCTTCATCCCTTCCTTTCGTATTTGTCGCGAGGGGAAAGGCAGAACGCCGTGCAATCAGGGCCCAGCCGAGAAAGGGCCTGTCATGTCAGCCTTCGAAGTGTCACTTGCCTTCCACTAAATTGCCTCTCTCGTCTCCCTTCTTCCATCCTTCCGTCTCGTCACCTGCACACGATTCTTCACAAAGAAGAAGGCACAGAAAGGGAGACCATTTTCTTTGACACGCTCTGTACCTGTCACTGGTTCACATTTGAAACATTAATCATTGTCCCTGATTAAAGCTAAAAGGTGTATTTTTCCCCTCACAGACCCACCCTCCCATTTTCTCAGAGAGCATTTCACATGCCACATTTTACCCCCATTAAGAAGTCTGCCTGGCTGGTGTGATGTCATCATGAGATAGATAGAGGGTATGTCCCAAATGGTACCCTATTCCCTACATAGTGCACTACTTTTAACCAGAGCCCAATGGCACTGGTCAAAAGTAGTGTATCATATAAGGGGATAGGGTTGCATTTGTGAGGGAAAAGGGTTGCATTTGGGACACAGCCAGACTGTCAGAAGTGGAAGCGATCAACAGCAATTTGAGCTGATCAGCGAGAGAGACAGAGAGCCCTACTCTTCACTAGGTCTATAAAGCAGCACAGCACTTACAGTCCTTATGCAATCAGACCTTTCTCTTTAGAGCATTGTCCTACTAGCAAACTGTATAAAAGACCTCACCCCAAGAGACATACAATGAACACTCAGATAGACTGACGTGATGAGCAGATGCATAGAAGGAATAGATGGTGAGACTCCACTATAGATACAGCTTGCTCCCTCTCTCTACCTCAAGCTATATGCGTGGTTAATAAGCTGTCCTCCTGTGTCTCTCTTCACCGTCTTCCAGTCTTCTCAGGTTATTTCACCCTCATCCACTACAGCTGTACCATCCCTCCCCTCCTCTCTCCAGTCTCCATCCATCCCTCCCCTCCTCTCTCCAGTCTCTTCCATCCCTCCCCTCCTCTCTAAACTCTCCATCCATCCCTCCCCTCCTCTCTCTAAACTCCATCCATCCCTCCCCTCCTCTCTAAACTCTCCATCCATCCCTCCCCTCCTCTCTCTAAACTCCATCCATCCCTCCCCTCCTCTCTAAACTCTCCATCCATCCCTCCCCTGCTCTCTAAACTCCATCCATCCCTCCCCCCTCTCTAAACTCTCCATACATCCCTCCCCTCCTCTCTAAACTCCATCCATCCCTCCCCTCCTCTCTAAACTCTCCATCCATCCCTCTCCTCCTCTCTCCAGTCTCCATCCATCCCTCCCCTCCTCTCTAAACTCTCCATCCATCCCTCCCCTGCTCTCTAAACTCCATCCATCCCTCCCCTCCTCTCTAAACTCTCCATCCATCCCTCCCCTCCTCTCTAAACTCCATCCATCCCTCCCCTTCTCTCTAAACTCTCCATCATCCCTCCCCTCCTCTCTAAACTCTCCATCATCCCTCCCCTCCTCTCTAAACTCTCCATTATCCCTCCCTCCAAACTCTGGATTTTCTACTCTCCTGGCCACCTTCCCAATACACGGTTATATTGACTGTGGAACAACGCAGGGCATTATTCATCGCTAGGCTACACTAACAGCCTGGTCGCCCAGTGGATATTTCACAGCACCGTCCACTCTCATTTAGTATGAGATGATTTTTCACCTGTTCAGTATGGTAAGGCCAAGCACCATCACAACCTCCAGCTTGTACAAAACATTTCATCAGCTGCTGTAGTTCGTCTTGTTCCACGGCCGTCAGATGTGACTAATATGAGAGAGATACTGCCAGCATTACCAGCTGGTGGAAACAAACAGGACATTGAAAGAAGTGGATGAAGTGTAGGAGTGATATCACTCATTGGCAAGAATATTGCTCACATAACCTTTGACCCTTGGCCTTACAGAGCTGTCTCCTCTCTCCTACTCATGACCCCTGGAGCCTATTTCCTCCTGCCCTCCCGTCCCTCCTCTACTGCCTCCCTCTCACCAAGTCAGAGACCTGGCGTGTGGTGCCTGGGCTGAGTGGGCTGCTGCAGACTGCAGTAGATTCTCTTATAATTCATTCAGCCAGAGGGCCAGACTGTTAACGTTACAGCTGCTGCTGTACAATGCACCGCTCCATCACCATCCAGTGCCAGTCAGGGCAAAAAGAATAGGAGGCAAGATTCCAATTATTTTATAGCTGTTGACCTGGAGCAACTGTATACTGGATGAGGAAAGGGATGAAGACTAAGGACAGATAGCTAAGACTGTACAATATTTGTGGAAAAGACATGTTTCATAATGGATCTTATTGTATTAAATTGAAATGTGTCTGGTTGGAGTAGAATACATTAGGCTTTTCTAAACTGGTGGTTGGCAGAATAACTGTTCCTACAGTGGAATAATTGACAGCATATGATATCCCTGCACGTCTCAGATGCCTCTATTTCCCCCTTCACTACCCTGATCACTTACCATTTACACTGAGTGTACAAAACATTAAGGACACCTGCTCTTTCCATGACATAGACTGACCAGGTGAATCCAGGTGAAAGTTATGATCCCGTATTGATGTCACTTCAATCAGTGAAGGGGAGAAGACGGGTTAAAGAAGGATGTTTAAACCTTGAGACAAAGGATTGTGTATGTGTGCCATTCACAGGGTGAACGGGCAAGACAGAAAGATTGAAGTGCCTTTGAATGGGGTATGGTAGTAGGTGCCGGGAAGGGCGCAACTCACTCAATATTAGGAAGGTGTTCTTAATGTTTTGTACACTCAGTGTAGTAGCACCAAGCTCAGTGACATATTCAGACTGTGACCTCTTTAGATCAGCACACTCGGAAGAAAGGATTCAGGAAGGGAGGGAAAAGAAGAAACAATTGAGTCGTGTCCCCCCCTCCCCACACACACGCACACACACACAGAGAGTGTGTGTTGAACACATGCAGCATCCGTCCATCCAGCCACTCCAGCTCTGAACAGATGGTAGTGGGAGCCATAGTAGTTGACTTGCATATACATCGCTGTTCTGTTCCAACCAAGACAGAGACAGACAGACAGGCAGGGAAAGATGCTGGGGTAGCATATGTGCCTGTCTGTATCACGTCAGTGTTTATAGCATGGAAATAACAGCGACAAGGAACTTTTGTTATACAGTCTCTGAAATTATTCGACGTGGCTCATTTTGGCTGGCGTTAAGCCCAGCGCAATTGTCAAAAGCACACTCGTTTGCAATTTCTTCCTGTTAAAGCCGGCGCTCTTCTTTTTTCAAACCTTAGCGCCAGGATCAGGCATTTACCTGTCTTGTGCTGAGGTGGGAGGGGTGGCTATGTCTGAGGTGTGTCCGTAAAAACGTGCGCCAAAGTGCCAATTTCAGTATGCTCTGATGGGGATATTTAAGACCAACCGAAAGCTGGTTTTAGCGGTAACGCGGTTGGTTATGGCGCAGCCTATCCAGCTGTGACGCACAGTGCCCATATGCACATGGAACAAGAGAGATGTGTTTTTTTGTGCCGTAAACCTCGTATTTAGAAACATTTTTCAAAAACATGTTTTTTTTCTTCATTTCGTTTCATTTGATTAAAAACCAATGAATGAAGGCTGTTTTTGTTGTCCTGCCCAATGCATTCGCTAAGCAGTCAAGACTTTCAATAAAGGGTTTAGCTCGTGAGACCGCTTTGAATTTAGTTTATTTTATCACCAAAGCTTTATTAAAAGGTCAAGTTTGACAGCAGCAAAACAGTGAGCCTATATCCCCTTTTCATCTATGTAGGCAATTACATTATTTTAGCCACTGTTATTACTGTGGATGTGAGTAAAAACCCCTTCACGTAGGCTATATGGCCATCATGGAACGAGAGATGAGATAATCCGATGACAATTGCTTGTTTTCCGTTTCATTTGATTAAAAAACAAGTCCGTATAGGCTACCCTTACCCTATTATAGAGAACGCTGGTTCAACAGCAATGGGTCTGGTGTCTTTCTTACCGTGGCCATGCATTAGCCAAGTAGTCTATCCATGACTCTTTTCTAGATGTCTACTCCTGAGGCTTACGCACCATTCACAATTCAGGTGGGCCTACTGTATCTGCGGCGCATATCCCATTCGGCTTTTCAAAGACCGCCTCTTGTCCGGTTATCAAAGACGTGCTTCTTCAATCGTATTTCAAGTATTCAGCCCTATAATGCAGTATCAATGGTAGGCCAAGGCTATATCTTGGTTATTGAGAATGCGCCTCACGCATTCAATACCATTTAGTCTTTTTTTATTTGATGAGAAGTGCGCTGCGTAAAGGCCTATACTCGGTGAAGCATTTATGACGATGTTGACTGACAACACGCCAAACGTATTGAACAAACACTGGATGTTTTTTGTTCTTCTTCTGTTGCTATCGCTCGTTACCGTGCCCCAAGCCCAATTGGAGTTGGCGACAACGGCAATATCCGACAGAACCTTCGACCAAACCATGCGGTATTAAGCCATGGAACGCCTTGATTGTCCGATGAGTGGCCAACGCCCTCGTCCCACCTGCAACTTGTTTATTCATCGAAACCCGGCCCTTTCGCGCCACCGCCAGCTATTGCGCTCATAACGGCTGTGGAGATGGCAGAAATATATCTGACACACCCAGGGACCTAGAGTTCAACCGCCAGCGCTTAGATTTACCACTGTGTTAGGTTTGTTCAAATAGAGCTCTCAGTATATCTAGCTAATTAAATACTTATTGGCAGGAATCTTTCAAGTGAATAAGTAAATACATTCACGGACAGCTTTTGATAATCATAGCCAGCACAAGATAAGACTCCACTGTACAGTATGTATTTCCCACGGTATTTTCTCTATAACTCTCATCTAAGCTCTCTCTGTAACATACAGTATAATGGGATTACAGTAGTAGATGCTTGGAGAAAGTGTGTCAGCGGTGCTACGGAGTTAGTATCCATTTTTAAAAGGGCTTAGCCTCTCTCTCTCTCCCTCTCTTTGGTATTCCAGTTCTCACTAACATGCAAACTCCATTTTCCATGTCACTCCACTATGGGAGTCGCATGGGAGCGTTTAGGCCTCGTGGTGTGGGCCAACACGAAGACACCGAGCCCAGCCGCAGCGAAGTGTGTTTAGGTTAGCTCAGTTTCTTCTCCGGGAGGAGAGCAGCCTTCCTGCTGAACCCAACCCAACGCTCCACAGACCTCCAGCAGCACCATAATCCAAAGACTATGTTACCATACAACTGGCTACTTGATAATGCAGCCTAGTATGCCTTCCTGCATGGAGAAATACCATTGTACTCTGTAGTTGTACTCTGTAGTTGTCTTCTGTAGTTCTACCTCAAAGAGCATGACTTGAGTAGCTAAGACAATGCCCCCTGCTGCACACTTAGGCTGTGCACTGCCTTAGAAAAGACTGTGTCTGCATTGCTTAGGTTTTTCTTCCTGCCAAATGCAATAGATGGTGGGACCAAGTTTGTACGAGATGAGTTCGTATCGATCGCTGGTCCTCCCCCCGGCTCTAGACTAGAGCAGAGGACAACAGGTAAGAGGCATGGTACTCTGCTGGCACTGTGAAGCTTTAAAGATATTTAGCTCTAATTAAGTTTCTCCTCTGAGAGAGAGAGAGAGAGAGATGGGGGGGGATAAAAGGCTCCCAGTAGCAGGAGTGCAGCACAGTAATCAATCAGGTTCCTCTACTGTTAGTGATAGTGCTGCAGGTCCTACCCTCGTTCCCTCACAGGGAAAATGGCCACTCCTGGGCATACAGACATTGAGGAGTGTTATTCAAGAAGCCCTGACTTCACCTCAACCTGCCAGACTAGGATCTGTGACCAGTAGAGTGGGGGATATCCCCAGTGCCCCCAATGCCCTGTGTCAGAGAATGATTGCAGATTGACACACTTCATCATCTCACTTTTCTCAGTTTTAGGCTCCCTCAGCACCACCGGAGGAGAGATCTGAAAAGTAGCGGGCTTGGTGTCAATATTATCAGCCTCAAGCTCTTAGCTCTGCCAGTGTGTGTTGTTGTATGAAGGGTAACATTCATTTAACACCGGATTTTGGCATGGTTTTACAGCTGTTACAGCTGTTGACTGTTGGGCTACATGTTATGAATCTAGTCTTTCAGCTTTTGGTTTGAAAAGAGTAGAGGCAGACAGATGAACTGTCAGCTCCTCCTGCTTGACTTGCTCTCGCCTCACGTCTCTCATGCTCTAATAAGCTTTGATTATTAGGGCATGATGGCTGGCTAGGGTGGATTGGTTGCCTCAGAAGCTAATGTGTCTCTCTCTCTCTCCCCACCCCCCCCCCCTCCCCGTCTAAGGTGTGTAAGGTTCTGAACACCACCAGTATGAATTGCTTTGCTCCGTCCCTGGTGGCAGAGTACCGTCCAGGTCTGGACACGGTCAAACACGCTGATGAGTTTGGGTTCATCTTCAACAACGTCCAGACTCTGCTAGTCTATAACAAAACCATCTTCCTCTACTACCCCAACCCATACTTTGAACCTCTCAGCACCAATGGAGTCCTGGAACAGAAGCCCGGATCGCCCATCATTCTCAAGGTATGGCAGAAGGACATGGGGATTGTAATGATGCAGGAAAGTCTTTTTTTTACAGGGCCTTTACAGTAACTCGCCTAGATCTTAGAAACCAAGAGAGGGTTTAGGGGATTTGACTGCTACCATTAAACTGCAGTTAAGCCTGAGGTATAAACATTTCAGTATGACAACGTGTTCTACGGTATAACTATCATAACTGCTGTATCATAACAAACAATACATTATTTTAAGATGACTTGAGGTTTCAATAATCCCCCCCCACAGGGCAGAAACCTGGTGCCTCATGCCTCAGGGGGGGTGAAGCTCAACTATACTGTGTTGATCGGAGAGACCCCCTGCTCTGTCACGGTGTCTGAGACCCAGCTGCTGTGTGAGCCCCCCAACCTCACGGGCCAGTACAAAGTCATGGTACGTCAGTCACACACACACACACACTGACACACACACAGCGGATCGCACACACACACACCCTCTTCCTGTCTCTCTATTCTGTCTCTCTGTGTGTCGGAGTGTCTACGTAGTTTCATTTCCGTAACGTTTGACCTGTAAACTCCATTATTCTGGCACGTTCGTGGTTGTTCTTTCAGGTCAAAGAGAGGGCAGTGTTACTGGGCTCTAGCCGTCAAAAGGTTCTGTTAGATTCCACCGCAATTATTTCTGCCAGTCTGCTCACTTATTGAGTGGAAGTCCCCAGAACCTCACTCTTCACTGTCCTCGATGACTTGGTGTGTTGCATTTGTGCTGTGTGTCTGCGTGTGTGTGTGTCTATGCACACTGTGTGTGTGTGTGTGTGTGTCTATGCACACTGTGTGTGTGTGTGTGTGTGTGTGTGTCTATGCACACTGTGTCTGTGCGCTGGATAGGTTTATTTAACTGAATCTAATGTGTGTGCGTGCATGCCTGTGTGTGTGTGTGTGTTTGAATGTGTATGTTTCTCTGTGCGTGTGTTTCTCTGTGTGTGTGTGTGTGTGTTTGAATGTGTGTGTTTCTCTGTGTGTGTGTTTCTCCGTGCGTGTGTTTCTCTGTGTGTGTGTGTGTGTGTGTGTGTGTGATATTCAGGTGCAGGTGGGTGGTCTCCATGTGTCTCCGGGGTCAGTAAACATCCTGTCAGACAGCCTGCTCACCCTCCCCGCCATCGTCTCCATCGCCGCCGGCGGAGGCCTCCTCCTCATCATCGTCATCCTCGTCCTCATCGCGTACAAACGCAAGTCGCGGGAGAATGACCTCACCCTGAAGCGCCTGCAGATGCAGATGGACAACCTGGAGTCCCGGGTCGCCCTGGAGTGCAAGGAGGGTGGGTAACACATTATTTAGATAGTCCATCTAGATGCTCTACGGACTAGCAGGAGGCCATCAGTGACATTGATATGCATCAATATGCATAGTTATTCAACAAATCAACCATAGACTATTAGTTACAACTCTCACAAACTATCGTATAGACTACGGAAGGTCAGTTGAGCCCAGAGACAACAAAGTAATGCAATTACATTGGAAACTGAAATCAAAATGGCCGTGACGAGTACCACAATTACGTTTGGTCCTCTTCTGCTCTACAAAGCTATTTCTGAGACACTTTGATTGCGGTCTCCTAGGAGGACTAATGACTGAGCTAGCAGGCTGAGTTCACAGGTTAAATGACGACAGTGAGAGTGCATTGACTGGTCTCCACTAAGGCGTGGCATAATCACATGAAAGACACAAATGGGTATTTCCGCGTAGTAAGTCCATTACTGGTACTGTGTGATACGTAATGTAATATCAGGTATTGTGAATCAGGGTCAGTGAGTCAGGTTTTGTGCGACAGTCTCTGCTACTTTAATTTACTCTGTGTGTGTGTGACCCCGAACATGACACACTAAATGAACATGGTGCTTGTCTATTGTTCACACACACTGACTCGTTCACTTACACACACACACACACACACACACACACACACACACACACACACACTGATAAACACAACGTTTTCCTGTGAACAGATCTGGAACGGGATATCATCTTTATGTCATGCTGGCATTTTCTGTATCACAGATGCACAGGACGCATAGTGCGTGTGTGTGTGTGTTCTGGTCTGTGTCTGTTTGCACAGAGTTTGTTGTAAAGACATGGCCTCGTTTAAGATTGTTAGGCAGGCTTAGTTAAAGCCTGAAACATCTGTGTTAGTGCTGAACTCTAATGTCCAACACCCACTCACACACACCCACACACACACACGCCCATGCACACAAAAAAAAGAGGGTTCCTCAAGGGTTATTTGGGAAGGGTAATGGTTCTATGTGGAATCATACTGACTCAAATAACCCTTTGAGGCCTTCAATGGTTCTTTGCAGTTAAAAAAATGGTTATTTCCTCTTTTAGCGATAATTCAAATGTAGGGCCGGTGGCTCGTTCTAATATTTTGGGACGTGGTTTTCTCACAGCTCTTTTTAATCTAATCTGTTGTGTAATGCTATTAGACGTTACATATGACTATGGTCAGTGAAGGTGTCTTGTGAAAGACTTCCGTATAGCCTTGTGTCAATTGAGAACGGGTTGAATAAGTCAGTAGTTCTCAATTCTCTCCTTGTGTTCCCTCCAGCCACCCTGAACACAGCTTTACCACTCTGAATGTAGACTGTCCCAACATAAAGGATGTATAGAAGACGGGTTGATGTTTATTGTCATGAATCTGGCCCTGGAGGCAGAACTGAGCGATATCCGCTGGGTGGGTACAGCTGCAAAGTCAAAATTGTCTATATCGTAAAAATTCATGAACATTTTGTGTCGGTTTTTGGTTTTAATTTAGGGTTAGGTTTAAAATTAAGTTTTCTGACTTTGTGGCTGTGCCAGCTAGTGACCACTCTGCAGAGCTGCCTCCAGGGCAAGATTCATGACAATAAATGCCAACCTGCGTATAGAAGGCAGGACATACCGAATAAATAGTATACTAGAAGGGTACATCCTCCAAACACAGGAGGTTGGTGGCACCTTAATTGGGGAGGACAGGCCGTGGTGATGGCTGGAGCGGTCTCCAGGTGTTTGATACCGTTCCATTCGCTCCTTTCCAGCCATTATTATGAGCCGCCCTCCTCTCAGCAGCCTCCTCTGCCTCCAAATGTCATTGCCTCATTAATCTGAGTTTTGTCAGGGTGGTGGCAGAGTAGAGGAGATAATAGTGAGGTCTATGTCTGTGGGGCTTAGGGCTGTTGTCGGGCCCAGCTGGGGGGAGTGAGCAGAGCAGCACATGGCAGCATGGGGTTTACAGAGCTAAAGCCCTGGCCACAGTCAGACACACAGGCACACACAGGCCAGGAGACAGGCCGAGAGGTCATGTTTAAACCAGTAGCTGTGGCCAGGAGGAGCTTAGTCGCCCGAGGGTGGATTTAGAAGGGCAGCTAGGTACCTGGGTTCCACACCAGGGGTCTGAGTCTGAGCCCTGGGCTGGGGTAGCAGGGGGGCTGGGGGGGTAGGTGGGAAATATGGCTGTGATTGGCTGTAGAGATGCTAAGGGGTCTCCCTCAGGGCAATGCAGGACTCAGTCAGGATGGGGCCAATTAACCACCTTTCACCTGCAGCTGCTAACAGCAGGGGACCCAAACACAGGAGCTCAGATACTGTACAGTACAGCCGATTTACTGGCCACTGGAAGGGAATGTGTGTGTGTTTGGGGGAGGGGTTGTTATGTGTGTGTGTTTTTTTTGGGGTGGGGGGGGTGGGGTTGCTATGTGTGTGTGTGTGTTTGGGGGGGTTGCTATGTGTGTGTGTGTTTTGGGGGGGGTGTTATGTGTGTGTGTGTTTTGGGGGGGGTGTTATGTGTGTGTGTTTGGGGGGGTTGTTATGTGTGTGTGTTTTTTTTGGGGTGGGGGGGTGGGGTTGCTAAGTGTGTGTGTGTTTGGGGGGGTTGCTATGTGTGTGTGTGTTTGGGGGGGTTGATATGTGTGTGTGTGTTTTGGGGGGGGTGTTATGTGTGTGTGTTTGGGGGGGTTGTTATGTGTGTGTGTTTGGGGGGGTGTTGTGTGTGTGTGTGAGAGAGAGAGAGAGAGAGAGAGAGCTTCTTCCATGAAGTGTGTCTTGGGTTCAGTGTCAGGGTCACCATAGATAGTGGGCGTACATATTTATGCATGTAGATGTGCTCCATAGTTTCAGGTAGATTTTAAACTAGCAGGTCTGGAATCAGTTGATCTATACTAACCCCCCCCCCCCCCCACCAGCCTTTGCTGAGCTGCAGACGGACATCAATGAGCTGACCAGTGATCTGGACAGAGCTGGTATCCCTCACCTGGACTACAGGACCTACGCCATGAGAGTCCTCTTCCCTGGCATCGAGGACCACCCTGTTCTCAGAGAACTGGAGGTACGGAGAGACTGGAGGGGGGAGAGGGAGAGAAAATGGAGAGGGGGGAGTGGGAGAGTTTGAGAGTGTAAAAGAGCGAGAGGGTGGAGAGAGAGGAGGGAGGGAGGGAGGGGATTTGAGAATTGGAGAAGTGATAAAGGGAGAGGGAAGAGAGAGCGGGGGGAAATGGTGAGAGCTTCAACATCACTCCCCTACGGCATGCCCTCCATAAGCACCACAGTGCCCAGAGGGAGACTGATACAAGTATGCAGCTCTGCCTCTCTACCCTCTGGCCTCACACACACAAATACACACACACCAGCACCACACACAGCACACATACACACACTCCCACCCACACACAGGTCCCAGTACAGGGTCCCGGCACGCGTCTATTTCACCCACCAGCAGCTCCTTCATCAGGAGTAATGACGTGGCTAATGTCCTGTTCACTGGCGGCCACAGGACCCACCTCCTCTACTGGGGATAAACTGACTGAAACACACTCAATACACTCCCTCTGACTGGAACACACTCAACACACTCACTCTGACTGGAGCACACTCAATACACTCCCTCTGACTGGAACACACTCAACACACTCACTCTGACTGGAGCACACTCAATACACTCCCTCTGACTGGAGCACACTCAATACACTCCATCTGACTGGAACACACTCAACACACTCACTCTGACTGGAACACACTCAATACACTCCCTCTGACTGGAACACACTCAACACACTCACTCTGACTGGAACACACTCAACACACTCACTCTGACTGGAACACACTCAATACACTCCCTCTGACTGGAACACACTCAATATACTCCGTCTGACTGGAACACACTCAATACACTCCGTCTGACTGGAACACACTCAATACACTCCCTCTGACTGGAACACACTCAATACACTCCCTCTGACTGGAACACACTCAATACACTCCCTCTGACTGGAACACACTCAATACACTCCCTCTGACTGGAACACACTCAATACACTCCCTCTGACTGGAACACACTCAATACACTCCCTCTGACTGGAACACGCTCAATACACTCCCTCTGACTGGAACACGCTCAATACACTCCCTCTGACTGGAACACGCTCAATACACTCCCTCTGACTGGAACACGCTCAATACACTCACTCTGACTGGAACACGCTCAATACACTCACTCTGACTGGAACACGCTCAATACACTCCCTCTGACTGGAACACACTCACTCTGACTGAAACACACTCAACACACTCACTCTGACTGGAACACACTCAATACACTCCCTCTGACTGAAACACACTCAATACACTCCCTCTGACTGGAACACACTCAATGCACTCCCTCTGACTGGAACACACTCAATGCACTCCCTCTGACTGGAACACACTCAATGCTCTCCCTCTGACTGGAACACACTCAATACACTCCCTCTGACTGGAACACACTCAATACACTCCCTCTGACTGGAACACACTCAATACACTCCCTCTTACTGGAACACACTCAATACACTCCCTCTGACTGGAGCACACTCAACACACTTCCTTCTGACTGGAACACACTCAATACGCTTCCTTCTGACTGGAACACACTCAGTACACACCCTCTGACTGGAACACATTCAGTACACTCTCTCTGACTGAAACACACTCAACACACTTCCTTCTGACTGGAACACACTCAATACACTCCCTCTGACTGGAACACACTCAATACACTCCCTCTGACTGGAACACACTCAATACACTCCCTCTGACTGGAACACACTCAATACACTCCCTCTGACTGGAACACACTCAATACACTCCCTCTGACTAGAACACACTCAATACACTCCCTCTGACTGGAACACACTCAATACACTCCCTCTGACTGGAACACACTCAATACACTCCCTCTGACTGGAACACACTCAATACACTCCCTCTGACTGGAACACGCTCAATACACTCACTCTGACTGGAACACGCTCAATACACTCCCTCTGACTGGAACACATTCACTCTGACTGAAACACACTCAACACACTCACTCTGACTGGAACACACTCAATACACTCCCTCTGACTGAAACACACTCAATACACTCCCTCTGACTGGAACACACTCAATGCACTCCCTCTGACTGGAACACACTCAATGCACTCCCTCTGACTGGAACACACTCAATGCTCTCCCTCTGACTGGAACACACTCAATACACTCCCTCTGACTGGAACACACTCAATACACTCCCTCTGACTGGAACGCACTCAATACACTCCCTCTGACTGGAACGCACTCAATACACTCCCTCTGACTGGAACACACTCAATACACTCCCTCTGACTGGAGCACACTCAATACACTCCCTCTGACTGGAACACACTCAATACGCTTCCTTCTGACTGGAACACACTCAATACACACCCTCTGACTGGAACACATTCAGTACACTCTCTCTGACTGAAACACACTCAACACACTTCCTTCTGACTGGAACACACTCAATACACTCCCTCTGACTGGAACACACTCAATACGCTTCCTTCTGACTGGAACACACTCAATACGCTTCCTTCTGACTGGAGCACACTCAACACGCTCCCTTCTGACTGGAGCACACTCAACACCCTTCCTTTTGACTGGAGCACACTCAACACGCTTCCTTCTGACTGGAACACACTCAACACGCTCCTTTTGACTGGAGCACACTCAACACGCTTCCTTCTGACTGGAACAGACTCAACACGCTCCTTCTGACTGGAACACACTGGGCTTCTTCATAACTGTAGGAGAGTAGAGAGTGAGTTTGAGTTGCTGGATTCGTTGACTTTATAAGGGATACAGAGACCTCATTCAGGGCAGAAGGTCCAATAGGGACGAAGCATACAATGTAGTAGTTATGTCAAGCATTGAACAATCGGAATGTGTGTGAACATGTTGAAAAAACTCTCGACGTCGTGGTGTGGTACAGTGTGTGTTAACCCTCTGTGTCCCTCGGCCTGGGCTGTGTGCAGGTGTCAGGTAACGGTCAGCTGAACACAGAGAAGGCTCTGAAGCTCTTCGCTCAGCTCATCAACAACAAGGTGTTCCTGCTAACCTTCATCAGGACTCTGGAGCTCCAGCGCTCCTTCTCCATGCGCGACCGCGGCAACGTGGCGTCGCTCATCATGACGGCGCTGCAGGGCAAACTGGAGTACGCCACCGACGTGCTCAAACACCTGCTCTCTGACCTCATCGACAAGAACCTGGAGAGCAAGAACCACCCCAAGCTGCTGCTGCGCCGGTAGGAGACACACACACACACACACGCGCTCTAGGCACACATTACGCGTACACACACATACTCACTCACACAACCGCTATGGGCATACTGGAAGGGGAAGAGATAGTGGAGGTTGAAAAGAATGGGAGGATGCTGATGAAAGATGGATGCCTTAAGGAGGGGACCAGAATGATGCATTCATCTACCAATTGTATTGATTCCATTCATCAAGATAGTAAGTACTTCATTTACAATGGCAAGACATTAATTTGATCAACAATGACTTCTCTTGTGTATAAATATCCTTTGAATTCTCAGCAAAGATGGGAAGAGAGTTGTACCAATTGAGGGTTTCATTTGGGGCTGTTTGCTTACAGCAGAAAAATAACGGGAAATGTGAATTATTATGTGGATTATAATTAGTGGACATTTTTTGTAGGGTTTGATACATTTTTCGTGAAGGAAAGTGAAGTCTGAAATGTTAAAGTGGACATTGCAAACTTCAGAAGCCTTTTTGATCCTCAAATACACTACGTTTTACATTTCCTGCATTGCAGTAAAGTTCTTCTTCAACAGGGTGATCACATTATCTTCATCTTTCCTCTCTCTCCTTCCTTCATCCCTCTCTCTCTCCTTCCTTCATCTCTCTCTCTCTCTCTCTCCTTCCTTCATCTCTCTCTCTCCTTCCTTCATCTCTCTCTCTCTCTCTCCTTCCTTCATTTCTCTCTCCTTCCTTCATCTCTCTATCTCTCTCCTTCCTTCATCTCTCTCTCTCTATCCTTCCTTCATATCTCTCTCTCTCCCCTTCCTTCATTTCTCTCTCTCTCCCCTTCCTTCATCTCTCTCTCTCTCTCTCTCTCTTTCTTTCCTTCATCTCTCTCTCGCTCTCTCTTTCTTTCCTTCATATCTCTCGCTCTCTCTCTCTCTCTCTCTCTCTCTCTCTCTCTCAATTCAATTGACTTTATTGACATGGCAAGTTCATTATTACTTACATTGTCAAAGTATACATATAGAAAAATATATTTATATCTATATAAAATATATATATATTTATATATAAATAAATGGTGGGACCAACAGCAATAATAATAGTAGTAGTGGACATGGGATTACCATCAACAACAACAACAATAATACATTAAAGCAATGGTAGTAGACCAGTGTCAACATGACTGAGAAGCAGACGCTCTTAGCAGACGCTCTTATCCAGAGCGACTTACATTTCATTTCATATTATTATTATATATATATTTTTTTGTACTGGCCCCCCGTGGGAATCGAACCCACAACCCTGCACACACCATGCTGACGTTGCAAACACCATGCTCTACCAACTGAGCCACAGGACGCTACATGAGAAGACACATGACCTGGTATGAAAGACACAACTAAACAAGATGGGAAATATTATCCACATTACATTGCACTTTTCACTGGCTGTCCCTCAGGTTGTGGCTTTTCACCTAATAAATATTAGATTTTTTCTTCATCTTTTATAGTTTCAAATTCTTTGTATTGAATTATAATTTTGTGAAAGAAATATTCTCTTAGATCTGAGTATTTGTCACAGTGTAATAGGAAATACAGCTCTGTCTCTACCTCTCCCCTGGAGCAGAGTGAGCACAGCATGTCCTCTCTGGGCAGCCAGGTTTGTCTGTGACGACCAGTCTCTATAGCCAGACTGTCCTCTCTGGGCAGCCAGGTTTGTCTGTGACGACCAGTCTCTATAGCCAGACTGTCCTCTCTGGGCAGCCAGGTTTGTCTGTGATGACCGGTCTCTATAGCCAGACTGTCCTCTCTGGGCAGCCAGGTTTGTCTGTGACGACCGGTCTCTATAGCCAGACTGTCCTCTCTGGGTATTGGCCCAATTCTGCTCTACATGAGTTATTTGGAGTTTTTCTTTGCACTTGCAATATAGTCTTGCAAAACTCTGCATGCAGTATTTCGATTGGATGTTTGTCCCATTTGGTAAATTCATTTTTAGAGATTGGTCCCCATACTTCACTGCCATATAGAGCAATTGGTTCTATAACTGATTGGAAAATTTTGAGCCAGATTCTAATTGGAATTTCGATTTTGATGTTCCTTTTAATGGCATAGAATGCTCTTCTTGCTTTGTCTCTCAGCTCATTCACAGCCCTGTGATAGCTACCTGTGTTGCTGATATTTAGTCCTAGATATGTGTAGTTTGTGGTGTGTTCTAATAGAACTGTGTCCAAATAGAATTTATATTTGTCATCCTTATTTCTGGACCTTTTTTGGAATATTATTATATTCGTTTTTTTTAGGTTAATGGTCAGAGCCCAGGTCTGACAGAACCTGTGAAGACGATCTAGGTGCTGCTGTAACCCCTCTTTAGTTGGAGACAGCAGCACCAGGTCATCTGTCTACAGCAGACCCTCTTTAGTGGGAGACAGTAGCACCAGGTCATCTGTCTACAGCAGACCCTCTTTAGTGGGAGACAGTAGCACCAGGTCATCTGTCTACAGCAGACCCTCTTTAGTGGGAGACAGCAGCACCAGGTCATCTGTCTACAGCAGACCCTCTTTAGTGGGAGACAGCAGCACCAGGTCATCTGTCTACAGCAGACCCTCTTTAGTGGGAGACAGCAGCACCAGGTCATCTGTCTACAGCAGACCCTCTTTAGTGGGAGACAGCAGCACCAGGTCATCTGTCTACAGCAGACCCTCTTTAGTGGGAGACAGCAGCACCAGGTCATCTGTCTACAGCAGACCCTCTTTAGTGGGAGACAGCAGCACCAGGTCATCTGCCTACAGCAGACCCTCTTTAGTGGGAGACAGCAGCACCAGGTCATCTGCCTACAGCAGACACTTGATTTCAGAGTTGTGTAGGGTGATACCATGTGCTGCCGATTCCTCTAATGTTTTTGCCAATTCATTAACGTAGATGTTAAATAGTGTTGGACTTATTGGGCAGCCCTGTTTCACTCCCCGTCCCTGAGAGAAGAAGTCTGTTTGCTTGTTGCCAATTTTAACCGCACATTTGTTTTTAGTGTACATTGATTTAATAACATCATATGTTTCCCTCCAATTCCACTTTCTATTAGTTTATAAAAAAGACCTTCGTGCCAAATTGAATCAAATGCTTTCTTGAAATCTATAAAACACGAGTAGATTTTGCCTTTGTTTTGGTTTACTTGTTGTCAATTAGAGTGTGGAGGGTGTAAATGTGGTCTGTTGTACGATAATTTTTTTGAAATCCAATCTGGCTTCTGCTCAGGACGTTGTGTTCGTCAAGGAAATGATGTAGTCTGCTATTTATAATACTGCAGAGAATTTTCCCCAAGTTGCTGTTAATGCAAATTCCTCTGCAATTATTTGGGTCAAATTTGGCTCCATTTTTATAGATTGGTGTGATCAATCCCTGGTTCAGAATATCTGGGAAATACCTGCAGTGAGGATAATGTTGAAGAGTTTGAGTATAGCCAATTTTAATTTTTGGTCTATATTTGATCATTTCATTTAAAATACCATCAGCACCACAGGCCTTTTTGGGTTGGAGAGTGCGTAGTTTTTCCAATAATTCTTCTTCTGTAATTGGGGTATCCACAGGATTCTGATAGTCTTTGACTGCTGATTCAAGGATTTGTAATTTTTCTTTTTGTATCTCTTTTTGTTCTGGGCTCTTTGTTATATTGCTGTAGAGGTTTGCAAAGTGATTTCTCCGCATATCCCCGTTTTGGATAGCCAATTTCCTCCTGATGAGGTTTGTTTAATTTATCTCAATTCTCCCAGAAGTGGTTTGATTCTATGGATTCCTCAATTCCATCCAGCTGATTTCTAATGTGCTGTTCCTTTTTTGTTCTTAGGATGTGTTTGTATTGCTTCAGTGTTTCCCCATGTTGAAGGCGTATATTTTTGTTGTCTGGTTCTCTGTGTTTTTGATTAGATATATTTCTCAATGACTTTCTTAGATTTTTGCAATCATTATCAAACCATTTTTCCTTATCTGTTATTTCTGGTTTGCTCTTATGCTTCTTTAGATTAGCCAAGGAGGCTAATTTGTCAAATATATGGTCTGAGAGAGGTGTTAGTGGGCTGACTGTGAAGGCTCCGAGATACTCTGGGTTTAGGTCGGTGAGGAAGTAGTCTACAGTGCTGCTGCCTCTCTCTCTCTCTCTCGCCTTCCTTCATCTTTCTCTCTCTCTCTCTCTCTCTCTCTCTCTCTCTCTCTCTCTCTCTCTCTCTCTCTCTCTCCTCTTAGTCTTGGAGTCCACAGTTGTACCACTGTCAGTCTCACTTATCCTCTAAACTCTTAAACTCTGGCTCCTCATCAAACATTCAGCAGCAGCCCAACTTCTGTCTCCTGTCTAGATTGTTTTCCGCATGACTCAGGCCGTTGTGCTAAATCTTTTAGCGTAATGGCTGCCATCTTAGCAGGTGACCAGGTGACCATCCCCGGTGTTGAGCACTCAGCTCCTGTTCTCTAGCCCAGCAGTGTGAGAAGGACACAAGGACTGACCTCCTCATATGACAGACTATTCTTAATCCAGACTCTAATACTAATTGTCTCCGATGTTCAGTATTGTTAATAGTCACAGTGAATAAACGGGAGAGAAAGGATAGGAGAGAGGCTACTGACAGGCAGAGGTAAGTAGACCTGGATAATGTTTTAAACACGCCAGCCAGGCGCATGCCACAGCTGCCCTGTAGTTTCCATTACCTCCCGTCATTAGGAACACAATGCATTAATCCACAGGTCCTGCTGGTCTGGGCATCAGACATCAACATTCATTTAGTTTCTTAATATAACGTTCCCTTTCTTCAAAAATCATTTTTAGGATTACCGTTTGGACACGCTGCTTCTTTTCTCTTGACTTTTTTCTTGTGTCTTATTGTTGGCCGAGACACAGAGAGAAACCCTCGTAGTGAAATGGAGCATCTCTGTGACCCTCAGTGATCGTTGGTGTTGTCATTAATGGGGGGGGGGGTAGTAGCCTTTGTTTTGGTTCTCCTGTTTAATTGTCTTTGTTCTGCCCTGATGGCATTAATTAGCAGCTGATAACAGGATGGCTAGGCCTGTTATTGTGTTTAGGTCTGAACCCTCTCTACCTATTCATGAATTAGTCCAGCTCTGCCTTCCATCTCTTTCTCTCCTGATGTCGTGTCTGGCTATTTCCTATGTAGTGCACTTGTTTTGACTGGAGCCCGATGGACTCTACATAGGAAATAAGGGTTTGGGATGCACTGTACTGTTCTGCATATGACCGTACATCTCAGAGTGGGAGGGACAGTAGACAGCTTGGTGAGCCTCCGGGAGGGCCATAGGGAAGTGCATGAGTAACATGTAATGTCATGAAGGCCTTTAGCAGAGGCTCCCGATGGTCCTTTAGCAGAGGCTCCCGATGGGTCCTTTAGCAGAGGCTCCCGATGGGTCCTTTGGCAGAGGCTCCTGATGGGTCCTTTAGCAGAGGCTCCCGATGGGTCCTTTGGCAGAGGCTCCTGATGGGTCCTTTAGCAGAGGCTCCTGATGGGTCCTTTGGCAGAGGCTCCTGATGGGTCCTTTGGCAGAGGCTCCTGATGGGTCCTTTGGCAGAGGCTCCTGATGGGTCCTTTGGCAGAGGCTCCTGATGGGTCCTTTGGCAGAGGCTCCTGATGGGTCCTTTAGCAGGCTCTTGATGGGTCCTTTAGCAGAGGCTCCGGCTGGGTCCTTTAGCAGAGACTCCTGCTGGGTCCTTTAGCAGAGGCTCCTGATGGGTCCTTTAGCAGGCTCCTGATGGGTCCTTTAGCAGAGGCTCCTGATGGGTCCTTGGGAAGTGGAGACGAAAAACGTTGCTATACTGAGTGGCGTTTGGACGCAGCCTATACGGCAGCGTACTGTACAGTATCTGAGGCAGCAGGAGAAGCACTATCAGGGACTCGCTAATGCATGACGGTGCAGTATGAATTATCAGTGACTGTAACAGCACCGAACCTGGGCTACACGGTCAGAGGAGAGAGCCACCACATACAGGAAGTTACCCGGGTGGCTGATTCTACAGCTTCCTGGTTCTGTCTCATACATATTACATATGACATATAACAGGGTCACATCATGGTGAGTTTTGAGCGCACCGGCTGAATGGCTCTATCTGCTGCCTACACACACACACACACACACACACACACACACACACACACACACACACACACACAATGCTTCGCTGTAGCAGAATGCATTTCTGTAGTACTCACAGTAGAATGTCCATAACAGGGATCCTGTGGATATGTGTATATGGGAGCTGTAGAAAGAACAATAGCTGTCCCCATGCTTTAGCCGGAAGTGGCTATCAGTCCTGAAATCAATATGGGAAATCTATTTCAAGATATATTTGAGCCAGATGTTTTCTCTGCATGTCTCTGTCCATAGAGTTTAGTTTCAGTTAGAGCAGGGTATACGGAACATGTAGTGTTGAGTCACTAGGCACTAAAAGCATGAACATTCACACATGCGTACATACTTTAAAAGCAGATGGGATGAGCAAAGCAAGACAATAATTAGCTAATAATATTATCCACCGATAATACACACTAAAGAGACATACAGGATGAAGATATACGGTAGCAGGTACACACCTTAGACAGCACTGCCCGAAGGCATTCCCACGCATGTCAAGGAAGTATGTCTGTGTGTGTTGACCACAGACTCTACCGGTGTGTGAGTGAGGCAATAGTGGGGTAGCTACGTGTCAGGGGCCCATGGACGAGGAGGGCAGGAGGGCTTCTCTCTCAGACAGGTCAGCAATAGGATCTGATTGGACCTTTTTAATCATTGAGGCGGTCTCCAGTAGATGATGGAGTGCCACGCTAGCTTTTGGCCCATCCCACCGCAGAGAGAGAGAAAGATTGAGAGGATAGCAAGAAGGGGGGGAGTGAGAGAAAATAATCCAAAGGGAGAGAGGAGGAGGATGGAGAGGGAGATGGGGAGAGAGAGATGAAAGCAGAGGGTGAGAGGCAGAGGAAGGGGAAACTAGGAGAGGGAAGAAGCCGATGGGCACCAGTCTTGGCCAGTGTGATCAGGTGTGAAAGGTGTTTTGGGGTTACCAGTGTTACCAGGGCACATTAGACATGCAACACGCCTGTTCACACCGTAATTAGCATTTACTCTGCTCTCTCTCTCTCTCTCTCTCTCTCTCTCTCACACACACCTCTTTCTCTTTAGATGAAGACGAGCGTCACATCAATAGGTCAATAATTTACTAACTGCTAGTATGTTACTATTTCACCTATTCTTCATAGATGTATAAATGATAGATCATATGAACTGTTAGAACCTTATATTCACCCTGTTACTACAACTGAAATCTAATTCTACGTATTGATCTTAGGAATAGGCTACATTGGTACATGTCTCTCAGGGAAGGAAAGAGCAGGATCTCATTGAGTAAAGCTGCTTAATGGGACTCACTATGGTGGAAAAACCAACCATTTTGGATATTATGGGGAAGGTCAACAGAATGTACAGACACACACACACACACACACACACACAGATATACAGTTGAAGTCAGGAAGTTTACATACACTTAGGTTGGAGTCATTTAAAACTCGTTTTTCAACCACTCTACAAATCTTGTTCACAAACGATAGTTTTGGCAAGTCGGTTAGGACATCTACTTTGTGCATGACGCAAGTAATTGTTCCAACAATTGTTTACAGACAGGTTATTTCACTTATAATTCACTGTATCACAATTCCAGTGAGTCTGAAGTTTACATACACTAAGTTGACTGTGCCTTTAAACAGCTTGGAAAATGTCATGTCGTGGCTTTAGAAGATTCTGATAGGCTAATTGACATCATTTGAGTCAATTGGAGGTGTACCTGTGGATGTATTTCAAGGCCTACCTTCAAACTCAGTGCCTCTTTGCTTAACATCACGGGAAAATCAAAAGAAATCAGCCAAGATCTCAGAAAAGAAATTGGAGACCTCCACAAGTCTTGTTCATCCTTGGGAGCAATTTCCAAATGCCTGAAGGTACCACGTTCATCTGGACAAACAATAGTACGCAAGTATAAACACCATGGGACCACACAGTCGTCATACCACTCAGGAAGGAGACGCGCTCTGTCTCCTAGAGATGAACGTACTTTGGTGTGAAAAGTGCAAATCAATCCCAGAACAACAGCAAAGGACCTTGTGAAGATGCTGGAGGAAACAGATACAGAAGTATCTATATCCACAGTAAAACGAGTCCTATGTCGACATAACCACTCAGCAAGGAAGAAACCACTGCTCCAAAACCGCCATAAAAAAGCCAGACTACGGTTTACAACTGCACATGGGGCGAAAGATCGTACTTTTTTGAGAAATGTCCTCTGGTCTGATGAAACAAAAATAGAACTGTTTGGCCATAATGACCATTGTTATGTTTGGAGGAAAAAGGGGGAGGCTTGCATGCCAAAGAACACCATCCCAACCGTGAAGCACGGGGGTGGCAGCATCATATTCTGGGGGTGCTTTGCTGCAGGAGGGACTGGTGCACTTCACAAAATAGATGGCATCATGAGGATGGAAAATTATGTGGATATATTGAAGCAACATCTCAAAACATCAGTCAGGAAGTTAAAGCTTGGTCGCAAATGGGTCTTCCAAATGGACAATGACCCCAAGCATACTTCCAAAGTTGTGGCAAAATGGCTTAAGGACAACAAAGTCAAGGTATTGGAGTGGCCATCACAAAGCCCTGACCTCAATCCTATAGAAAATTTGTGGGCAGAACTGAAAAAGCGTGTGCGAGCAAGGAGGCCTTCAAACCTGACTCAGTTATACCAGCTCTGTCAGGAGGAATGGGCCAAAATTCACCCAACTTATTGTGCGAAGCTTGTGGAAGGCTACCTGAAACGTTTGACCCAAGTTAAACAATTTAAAGGCAATGCTACCATATACTAATTGAGTGCTGTGAACTTCTGACCCACTGGGAATGTGATGAAAGAAATAAAAGCTGAAATAAATCATTCTCTCTACTATTATTCTGACATTTCACATTCTTAAAGTAAAGTGGTAATCCTAACTGACCTAAAACATGGGATTTTTACTAGGATTAAATGTCAGGAATTTTGAAAAACTTAGTTTTTAAATGTATTTCACTGAGGTGTATGTAAACTTCCGACTTCAACTGGACATACACACACATACAGCAGACATGAACTCCTGTCTAAGGTTATATTATGAGTGCAATGAGGGGGTGGCTATGTACTCATCCCTGCCAGAGGCTTTATGTTATTATAGTTTCACAGTAGCAGAAACTACAAGCCCATAGTCCACTCAGTAATCTAACTGCACGTGTTTCACCATGTAACCATTTGACCAATACAAAGGAGCCAGAGAATAGCTTCCATGAATGGCCCAGAGACACAGGCAAGAGTACAGCGACAAGCCAAGGTCACGGCTTTATATACGGAGTCTATTCATACTTCCATGTTGTTTTGAGGATCCTTTACCATTCTGAGAGAATGCGCTCCAAATCAGTGCTATAGGTCTAAAAGTTTTGTTCCCCTCCCTGACTGTAGTGGAGTCTTTCTACCTGTGAGTCTACAGGCCAGAACATTAGATTGATAAGGGCTTTCTGTACATGGTATCTATGTTTTGACAATCTGCCGACTTCAAACGACTTACTTTCCCATTTCAATGTGTTTATCTGCTTTCAAACCTTTTAGTGAGACGCTGTGACTCATTTTTTTCATATTGCTCTCTCTCTCGTTCTCTCCATCACTTCACCTAGCTCTAACCCTTTCCGTCTTTAGAGACATCCTTCATGAGGCTTGTGTACTCATTAATGATCCCCTACCTGTGTGCACTGAGCTCTCGCTCCATCCCCTGTCCCTCTCTCTTTTTAGAGCTTTCTGCTTTCTCTCTCTTTGTATATCTCTCTCTGTCTCTCTCCCCCGTCTAACAAATGAAACGACAGAGCAGTAGCTAGTTTCCTATCGCCTTCAGTCTTTTTCTCCTCTGTGTTTTTCTAATGAGATTCCTGTTCATGCGTTGCGCTGCTAGAATGGGTTATTAGGGAGCTGGAATGTTGGGTTTATGCGCTATCCCATTGTAAAGACATTCTACTGCTGATCTGTCCCACTCAACCTATTTACCAGCATCAGGCCCCAGTCTTAATGCACTGTAGGATAATGAAAATCCTGATGTTCATTAATGAAACTCAATTAAAAGAGCGAGGGGAGTGGAGATGGGGGGCAGGAGGGGGAAAAGGCCCCCCCGCTCAAAAGCCTTTATTTGACTTTCCTTCCACGGGGACTTGCTGAGCTTATTAAAATGCTTAATCGCTTCCATTAACTTCTTCGGAATGGAGGAGGGGCTGTGACTTATGGAGGGAAATGTGCACATTGTCCAAAAACAAAATGTGTGTTGTTTTTTTCCCAGCTTGGAAACAAGAGTATGGAGGGTCCGTATAATTGTGGAGGATGACGGCTTAGTGGAGAGTAGTAGTTGAGATGAGAGAAGCAATAGGTGGATGTATGTGTGTGTATAGAAGAGGACACATTCATTCACTCCTTCAGACGTAAGTATGGCCTTTTCCTGCTCATCCTGCTGCTCAAATGGGGTGAATAAAACTCCACCTTCCTTCCACCCTCCTGCTGCAGCCCACATCAAATAAGTTGTCACTTAAGTCCTCCATCTACTGCAGTGGTCTGCTGCCGTCATGAGGAAACAGCCTCCAGCAGTTAGGAACCACACCTCGACCACACCTCGACCACACCTCGACCACACCTCGACCACACATCGACCACACCTCGACCACACATCGACCACACCTCGACCACACCTCGACCACACATCGACCACACCTCGACCACACCTCGACCACACCTCGACCACACCTCGACCACAACTCGACCACACCTCGACCACACCTCGACCACAACTCGACCACACATCGACCACACCTCGACCACACCTCGACCACACCTCGACCACACCTCGACCACACCTCGACCACACCTCGACCACACCTCGACCACACATCATCCACACCTCGACCACACATCGACCACACCTCGACCACACATCATCCACACCTCGACCACACCTCGACCACACCTCGACCACACATCATCCACACCTCGACCACACCTCGACCACACCTCGACCACACCTCATCCACACATACTCCACACATCATCCACACATCAACCACACCTCGACCACACCTCGACCACACATCAACCACACATCAACCACACCTCGACCACACATCATCCACAACAAAAGACTACTATGGAGATAGCCTCTCGTCTTCCTCAGTCACAGAAAAGTGGGACACAGTTCTTAAACCGTCGTCTCATGGTCTTCTCTCCACACAATGACGAGCCAGCCCGTTATCCTCATCCTACCTAATCCCTGTCCTCAGATCAGCCCTGTACACCGCTGTTACACTGTTACAGCCTGTATGGTGTACGGCCCCCTCTATACGCACCAAGCGGCTCGGCGGTACTCGAGTACCCAAGCAATACACACGCACGCACGCACGCACGCACGCACGCACACACACACACACACACACACACACACACACACACACACACACACACAGAGAGAGAGAGAGAGAGACATACGGGAAAATATGCTTTTAGCATGTCCAGGTTGGAGACGGTGGTAATGACAGCTGATGTTGTTAGCAGGTAGAATACACACAGCTATCACACAGCTGGAAAATAATCGACAGCTGTGTGTGAAGCTTAGGCCGGTGATGAGGAGGGAGTCTGAGGAGGAAGACTGTGTGTGTTTAAGCTTTCCCCGCACGGCTAGCCAGCTCTCAGAAGATGTGTTGTGTTGGTATTCAGTAGTAGTACTGTTGGACCTCTGGAGGAGAAAGAGAAGGAGAGAGTAACCCTTTCATCTGTTTTCATGCTTGTTAACCAGTCCTTTTTCTGTCTGCTTTTTCTTCTCTTTCTCATTCCCCCTGTTTCTACTGTCTGCTTTTTCTTCCAATGACTCCAGTTTTATCCTCAACCCTCCATGTTCCCTCTATCCTCCCATGTTCCCTCTATCCTCCCATGTTATGCCCTGAGATGATTTTGGATCCATTTGAGAAAGAAACATCAGCATCAAAGGATATGGTGAATTCCCGATGTGAAGTAAAAAACATTATTTTCCCTCTTTCTTCAGAACGGAGTCCGTTGCAGAGAAGATGCTCACCAACTGGTTCGCCTTCCTTCTTCACAGGTTCCTCAAGGTGAGTCTAATGCAACCTCCACTTTAGCAGTTTTAGTAAACCAGGGCTGTGGCAGTGAGAATACATTTTATGTTGTTAATCTGTGTTTTCTCTCCCTATCTCTCTCCCTCTATCTCTCCCTCTCTCTCTCTCTCTCTCTCTCTCTCTCTCTCTCTCTTTCTTTCTTTCTTTCTTTCTTTCTTTCTTCCCCCCCCCCCCCCCAGGAGTGTGCTGGGGAGCCTCTGTTCATGCTGTACTGTGCCATCAAGCAGCAGATGGAGAAGGGGCCTATAGACTCCATCACAGGAGAGGCGCGCTACTCCCTCAGTGAGGACAAGCTCATCAGACAGCAGATTGACTACAAGACCCTGGTCAGTACCACTCAGGCCATCACACACACACACACACAGAGAGAGAGAAACAGTCGGACTCTACTGACTACATATTTATCTTTCTCGCACACACACACCATCATGTTTTGCTTCCCTCTGTGTCCTGATAGCTAATGATCCTGTGGGTGTCAGTGCTGAGAGCAGGGCTCTGTGGAGACAGAGACAGGAGCACTAAGACAGTCACAGTCAAGACATGACTCTGACGGGGAACTGGGCTCATTACTCTAATACCCTGCCAGAGCTGGAAATTGGTGTCCTGCCGAAGGTGTGAAATTAGATTTTAGGATTGTGGTGGGGGCGTGGGAATAGTATTTTAGGGGGGGGGGGGGGGGGCATCCGGACCGTGACAGAAACACATACAGGCACTGACATAACAAACACACACAGGAACACACACATGCAGGCGCTCTTACATACATACGCAAGCACGCACACCCACACACACACACACACACTCCGTAACCCCCTCTCCTCTCCTGTCTCCCCCTTCAGATCCTGAACTGTGTGAACCCAGACAATGAGAACAGTCCTGAGATCCCAGTGAAGGTGCTGAACTGTGACACCATCACCCAGGTCAAGGAGAAGATACTGGACGCCTGCTATAAGAACATGCCTTACTCACAGAGGCCCCGCGCTGTCGACATGGACCTGGGTAAGACAGAGATATACACACACACCCTCCCTAGTCTGTAGCCTGACTGACTGACCCAGGTAAGAGCTGACAGACGGGCACCACAGGTCCACCATGCCAGGCCCACCGCCTCCCACACAGTCTGCCGCCCCGGCCCTGGAGAGACAACACCGCCGTTACCTCCACATCTCCTGCTCCTCCTCCCCGTCTTCTCATGGGCTCTCACTTCACACCAGGGAGATGGAAACACCAGCCTCCCGTCAGGAGTGCTAGGCGCCCTTCAACCACACTGGCCCCAGCCACAGGAGGCCGTCTCTCCATATCACTATCGCCTAGGTAACGCTAGGGAGGGTGAGGGGGGTGAGCTGCAGTGTCTGCTGGCAGTGGCAAAAAGTAATGAAGTCCAGTCAACAGAGGAGAAAATCAATGATCACTACCCAGTGATGCCCGATGCTGCCCGTCCATTCCCCCATCAACCCACTTATTATCTTTTCATTATCGGGTCAACGTTCCCCCTCCATCCCTCCTCTTCCCCTTTCCCCTCTCTCTCGACTCACTTTTCTGGGAAGGATTGTCTCTGTTAGTGCTTCTACCGCTGCGGTTTTTTCCCCCACTCCGCCATCGCTGCCCCGACCACGGAATGCGTATGGTTATGTGACGACGTATCACTGAAACAAGTGCCAATTAAACCGGCGAGGCTTCCTGAGCACACATCTTGAACTTATTAGTGTGTAATGTTTCATTAAAATGCAAGTCAACCCGGGCGCTGTCTCTCGTCTCTTAACCTAGTGGAGTACACAGAGTGCTCTGTGTGTCTGTACAACAGAATGGCTGTTGATATGGCTTCATTTGGATAATGTGTTTTCTCGAGAGTCCTTTGGAAGCTCCTGATGTGTGCCTCTTCGCAGCGACACAGAAACACCAATCAAATGAAGTTGCAGTCAGGGAATAACTTAAGAGTTTCACTCATCTTGCCAGAGGAATATAATGGCTATTATAAACTGGGTGGTTCGAGCCCTGAATGCTGATTGGCTGACA